>NC_083362.1:29112959-29377959 GCF_030254825.1 Meriones unguiculatus | reverse complement strand
TCTGCATGCATTCCCCTCCCAAAGTCCACTGATAGGGGAGGAATTCCTTTCCTTCCTTCTGATCCTAGTCAATCAGGTCTCATCAAGACTGGCTGCATTGTCCTCTTCTGTGGCCTGGTAATGCTGCTTCCCCCTCAGGGGGGAGGTAATTAAAGAGCAGGCCAATCACTTCATGTCAAAGACAGTCTCTGTTCCTATTACAATGAAACCCACTTGGATACTGAACTGCCATGGGCTACATCTGTGCAAGGGTCTTAGGTTATCTCCATGCATAGTCCTTGGTTGGAATAGCAGTCTCAGGAAGACACCTGTGCTCAGATATTTTGGTTCTGTTGATCTCCTTGTGGAGTTCCTGTCCTCTCCATATCTTACTGTTTCTCACTTCTTTCCTAAGATTCCCTGCAATCTGCCCAAAGGTTGCCCATAAGTCTCAGCATTTACATTGATAGTCTGCAGGGCAGAGCTTTTCAGAGGTCCTCTGTGTCAGGCTCCTGACTTGTTCCCTCTTTTCTCCTCCTTCTGATGTCTGGACTTTCTGGATAGGAATTGAGCATTTTAGCAAGAGTCCTCCCCCTTGATTAATTTCTTTAGGTGTACAGATTTTAGTAAGTTTATCCTATGTTATATGTCTATATGAGTGAGTATATACCATGTGCATCTTTCTGCTTCTGTGATAGTTCACTCAGGATGATCTTTTCCAGATCCCACCATTTACATGCAAATTTCATTATTTCCTTGTTTTTTTTTTCTGAATAATATTCCATTGTGTATATATACCACAATTTGTGCATCCATTCCTCCACTGAGGGGCATCTGAGCTGTTTCCATCTTCTGGCTATTACAAATAAGGCTGCTACAAACATGGTTGAACAAATGTCCTTATTGTGTAGTTGAGAATCTTTTGGATATATGCCAAGGAGTGGTATAGCTGGATCTTGAGGAAGCATTATTCCTAGTTGTCTGAGAAAGCACCAGATTGCTTTCCAGAGTGGTTGTACAAGTTTACATTCCCACCAACAGTGGAGGAGGGTTCCCCTTTCTCCAAAACCTCTCCAGCATGTGTTGTCTCTTGAGTTTTTCATCTTGGCCATCCTGATGGGTGTAAGGTGAAATCTTAAGGTCGTTTTGATTTGCATTCCCCTGATGGCTAATGAGGTTGAGCAATTCTTTAAGTGCTTCTCTGCCATTCAATAATTCTAAGAAGTCTTTAGTTTCTTTATTTCCTCCCTAACCAGTTGTCACTGAGTAGAGAGTTGTTCAATTGCCATGTGTGTCTATTCTTTTTGCTAATTCTGTCATTGTTGAGGACTAGATTTAGACCATGGTGGTCTGATATGAAACAACAAATCAATTTAAATTTTCTTGTATCTGCTGAGGGATGTGCCTGACTATATGGTCAATTTAGGAGATGGTTCCATGTGTTGCTGAGAAGATGGCATACTCTTTTGTGTCTGGGTGACAGGTTCTGTAGACATAGATTAGGTCCATTTGATTTAAACCCCTGTAAAGGTCATTATTTCTCTGTTTAGTTTCTGTCTCAATGATCTATACCTTGTCAAGAGTGGGGTGTTAAAGTCTCCCACTGTTAAGGTGTTGGGATCAATGTGTGATTTAACATTTAATAATGTTTTCTTGACAAGTGCAGGAGCCCTTGTGTTTGGAGCATAGGTGTTCAGGATTGTGGTGTCCTCCTGGAAGATTTTTTCCTTTGATGAAATGAAGTGTCCCTCTACATGTCTTTTTATTAATTTTGGTTGAAAGTCTATTTTATTAGATACTGGACGGCTATTCCAGCTTGCTTCTTGGGTTTGTTTGTGTAGAAAACCTTTTCTAGCCCTTTACTCTGAGGTAGTGTCTATCTTTGTTGCAGAAGTGTGTTTAATGAATACAGCAGAATGTTAGATTCTGTTTCTGCAACCAATCTGTTAGTTTGTGTTTTTTATTGGAGAGTTGAAAACATTGATGTTAATAGATATGAGTGACTAAAGATTGTTAGTTCCTTATGTAGTGGAATTGGTTGTGATTGTGTGTTTGCCTGCTTGTTTTCTTTTGCTGTTTTTTTGTGAATGTATCTTTATCCTGTGTTTTCTTGGGTGTAGTCGATATCATTGGGTTGGAGTTTTCCTTCTAGTATCTTTTATAGGCCTGGATTGCTGGATTGTTTAAATTTAGTTATGTCATGGAATAGTTTGTTTTCTCTATCTATGTTGATGGAAATTTTTGCTGAATGTAGTAGTCTGGGTTGGCATCTGTCATCACTAAGCATCTGCATGATATCTACCCTGGCCTGTCTGTCTCTCAGAGTCTCTGTAGAGAAATCTGGTGTGATTCTGGTAGGCTTGCCATTATATGTTACTTGGCCTCTTTTCCTTGCTGCTTTTATTTTTTTTTCTTTGTTCTGTAGATTTAGTGTTTGATTATTATGTGCCAGGAGGAGCTTCTTTTCTGATCTAGTCTATTATGTGTTCTGTAGGCCTCTTGTATGTTTATAGGTGTCTCTTTCGTAAAGTTGGGGAAATTTTCTTCTATGATTTTCTTGAAAATATTTTCTGGGCCTTGGAGCCTGGAATCATCTGTTTCATGTATACCTATTATTCTTAGGTTTTGTCTTTTCACTGAGTCCTTGATTTTTTGGTTGATTTGTGTTTGAAAGTTTTCCAATTTTAATTTTTGAGAGAAGTATCAATTTCTGCAAATGTATCTTCAGCACCTGAGATTCTCTCTTCCATCTCTTGTAGTCTGTTGGTGATGCTTACCTTTGTGGTTCCTAATCTCTTCTCTAAGTTCTCCTGCTCCAGGGTTTTCTCTATTTGTGTTTTCTTTATTGATTCTAATTCTGTTGTTATGTCTTGCAACATTTACTTCATCTATTTGAATGTGGATTTTTTTGTATGTCCATGTTGACCTCTATTTTTTTGGTTTATTTCTCCTTTATGTGCCTCAAATAACTTCATAATTATAGATTTCAGATCATTTCCCTGTGTTTAAACTACTGTAGACTATCTGTTGATTTTTAGAGAGTCTGGTGAAGCTGTGATGTCCTGTTTTTGTTGTTGTTGTTGTTGTTGCCTATATTCTTACTCTGGCCTCCTGCCATCTGTTTGTCTATAACTTTTACTGGTTTTATTTGTAGCCTATACTACAGACTGGATCCACCTGTCTTTGGATTCTTGAGTAGTCTTCCATAGTTTCATTGTCTCTGCTTGCTCACTGTTTGTGACCATGTATGTCAGGTAGCTGGGTCGCAGGCAGAAAAATTTCTGAGTCTAGAGCTGCTCCAATGACTCACAGGCTTCCTTAAGATGGCAGAGGATTTTAGTATGTTTATCCTATCTTATAGGTCGAGTATACACTTAAAAGTGACTATATACCATTTGTGTCTTTCTCCTTCTGGGATACCTCACTCAGGATGATCTTTTCTAGATCCCACCATTTGCCTGCAAATTTCATGATTTCCTTGTTTTTAATTGCTGAGTAGTATTCCATTTTGTAAAAGTACCACAATTTCAGTATCCATTCCTCCATTGATGGACATCTGGGCTATTTCCAGGTTCTGGCTATTAGGAATAAAACTGCTATAAACATGGTTGAGCAATGTCCATGTTGTATACTTGGGCATCTTTTGGGTATATGCCTAGGATTGGTATAACTGGATCTTGAGGAAGCAGTATTCTTAATTGTCTGAGAAAGTGCCAGATTGATTTTCCAAGTGTTTGCACAAGTTTATATTCCCACCAGCAATGGAGAAGGGTTCCATTTCTCCACAAATATCTGTACACCTAAAGAAGATAAACAAGAAAAAAGACCCAGGGTCAGATGATCAATCTTTACTTAGAAAGACAAATGGGATGGACATTGGAGGTAGGAGAAAACAAGTAACAGGACAGGAGCCTATCACAGAGGGCCTCTGAAAGACTCTACATAACACTGTATCAAAGCAGATGCTGAGAATCATAACCAAACTGTCTGGAAAATGCAGGGAATCATATGAAATCAGGGGGAGTTAGTAAGAGCTGGAGAGGACAGGAGCACCACAAGGACCAAATATATCTGGGCACAGGGGTCTTTTCTGAGACTGATTCTTCAACCAAGCTAGGGTCAGATGGAAGGTGTGGAGGACTTTCCTATCAGTGGACTTGGAAAGGGGCAGGGAGGAGATGAAGGAAGGAGGGTGAGATTGGGGAGGGGCTACGGCTGGGATACAAAGTAAAGAAACTGTGATTAATATTAAAAATTAAAATTATAAAAGTATAATCAATGTTTAAATATATATATATATACACACACACACAAAAGATGGCAGAGGAAGGCATTTGGGTACCATGCCTGGCTCAGCTGTGCTGGCCACGTTATTTCTGACTCAGGTCAGCTAGGCTGCTGGGGAACAAAAAGATCTCTGAACCTAGAGCTGCTCCAATGTCCTACAGGCCTCCCCATTGAGGAGGACAATGGAACTTGGGTCATGTGACTAGCTCAGCTCCTTTAGGTTCTCTGCCTGTGCTGGGCTCACTGTTTCTGGCCTATGTGAGCCAGGCTGCTGGGGCACTGGTAGATAAATCTCTGTGCCTAGATCTTCTACAGTGCTCCACAGGTTTCCTTAAGATGGTGGGGAATGGAACCTGGGTCCAAAGCCTAGTTCAGGTCTGAGGTGTTCACTGTCTCTGCTGTGCTAACGAATTCTGACCTGGGTCAGCCAGGCAGGTGTGAAACAGGAATGGAGCTGGGCCTCCTCTACCACAGGGTGGTGAGGGTGAATGCCACTAGCTGCTGAGAGAAGGAAGGAATTCATTGAATGTTGAGTGTTGTCTCTCGGGTTTGGAACCAGGATCTGCTCATACCCAGAAGGTGTCCACAGGACTACAAAAGCGGGTGCCCAGGTTCGGAGCCTCACCCTCAGTAAGGAAGGTATTCACTCCACAGCGAGTGAATGTGAACACCCAAAGTCTGAGCTGCCAGGCACTGGTCCCAGAAAGACATTTACAGAAAGTGGGCTTGGGGTCAGGTGGATTAAGGCTGCAGGGTCAGAGACAATTTTGAGCTGCAACTGCCTGTCGCAGGAAGGTATCCACGGATGGTAGGTTTGGATGGGTGGCGTAGGGCTGAAGCAGTTCAAGCAGGAGCTCAGGTATTTTTTCCTGGTATTAGCTGGGTGGCCTGAAGATGGAACTTTGAATATCCCCGTGGATTCTTCTCCCACCTGAGAAACACAGAAGTCAGGGTTTTGGGGTCCATAGCCTGGGCTGCTGGTCACTTTATTCTCACTGCTGAGCTGCTGTTCAGACACTCTGCATGGTTGGTGCCACCATCTTGGATGTCTGCCTGAAGTACAGATTAATTAAATATGTTTTTCAAGTCCGAATTTAAAAGTACAATTGTAGCACGTCATATAGGGCATACTTAAAACCTTAATGTTCTGTAAGCTGACATATAGGACCAAGAATGTAAGGCTATCTTAATCTATATAGTAGTAGTTTCTCCTTAAAACTTGCACACACACACACACACACACACACACAAACACACACATATTCATAAAGACATATATAGAAATATATATGTATATATAATATCTACATGTACGTATATAGCATACATATATAAAAGCATATATACACACAAACATATTTGTATATGGTATCATGAACACACATATACATAAATACAGACATACGAAGGAATATACATATACAAATGGAATTATATATGTAATTTCTTTATATGCTTTCACAATCATGCTTTTTGTCTCAAATTAATATAACTATTACTGTGGCATCTTCCCCTTCAATGTTACATTTTCTGAGTTCAGCTCAGGAAATGTCATCCATATACAATGATATGTTTTAGATCAAGGTGAGCAATTCTAAAGCCAAAGGAGTCCAATTCTACTTCAGGCTCTCTCAGTTAAAAAACCTCCCAAGTCAGAATTCATTTCGTTTGCTTTTATGAAGCAGAGTTGGAGACTTCTATTAAAGATACTTTAATATAAGCTTAAGAATGAAAACTAGGAAATAAAAATGGATTTAGAGAAGATGTAAAATGTACCGAAATGTGGGAATAGGCTTCTAAGGGAGGAGCCTTCTCTATAATTATTTAAATTATTGTATTTATATAAGTATGGATGTTTGACTTGCATATATGTCTGTGTATACATGTACCTTTGAGAACAGAGCATGAGATCCCTTTGAACTGGAATGACATGTAGATCATAATCCAACATGTCTCTGTGCTGGGAACCAATCAGCTGTCTTCTGGAAGAGCAGCAAAGAATTCTGAGGTCCAAGTCATCTCTCTAGATCCCCATTTCATTATTTTTTAAGGTTTCCTCCAACCTTTGCATTCCTTTCCATTTCAAAAATGTATATCCATTTGTAGTTGACATACTCCATCATGATATGATAGATAATTATCTGTAAATAATAATAGCAATGCATTTTAGTGCAATTTCATAGAGTAAGTAAACATTTTAAGTTGGTACCAATAATATACTGAACTTAGAAAGAAGCTATTGTCTTTTTCTAACATTCCTTTTTAAGAAACAGCTGATATTTGATGCTAATTTTTTTGAGTTACAATACTGTAATATATTCAATAAATTTTTAATTGATCATTTCTTTCTTTTAATTTGTTTTCAGTCAATTTTCCAGGTTACTTATTAAATAGGAAAAAATTATATCCACTTGTGTCATTTTTTTCCTTAGAGATGTAAACATTAATTCACCATAGACAAGGCACCAACATCAAACCAAATAGTCCAACAATGTCTAACTTGCTGAACAAATGAGCTTATTGAGCTTACTTAAACAGAATGGGTGATGAGCTACTGGAGCATGGATGATCCTAATGCTGAATCATTATAAAATTATACCCCATTTTAAATGACAGCTGCAGAATGTAGTCCCTTTCCAGTTAATAGTCTTCATTTTATGATATATTATATGGTATCTTTCAAGATCATTTGAATCTGACAGAAAACACAATGGAGTTACAGCTGAAATCTTAGGTGAAGATTCTAACACCTTCCCTTATTCCTGCTGTTGACTGTCAGTAGTTCCATCATTGTTGCCATAGAGCTGGATACCTCTCATTTAGTTGTCATGGACACTAGGCTAAGGAAGTCCAAATGATGAAGGAGTGATTGATAATGCTGTGCCGGGGGGAGGGGAAAAGGGACATGCTGCAGTATTACTGGATCATGGTATTACAATACCTAGCAAGTCAGAGAACATTAAATATGGTAGATTCAAATGCATTTCCACAGCACAACAACCAAAATCATCTACCAAGTGCTTATGCAATGCCCAATTATGTAAATATATTTTCCATGTATTTTCAAAGTCGTAACCCAGTCAGTAAAACTTTCTATTTGCATTAATATGATATTCAGTAAGGCTTTCGACAGCAAAGTTTATGCTAGAGACTTTTATGACTTTTTTCTGGGCATTTGCACATTTATCCAGCAAAGCACCAGTTCTATACCCTCAGGCACTTGCTTGTCTTTTGTTCTCATTGCTATCAAAACTCAGTGGTATAAAAGATGTGTTTGGGGGCATTTTTCCAGAAAACCTAACATCAGCAACAATGACAAGAATGTTATCCATTAGCTGACTTTTTATTCATTTGTAAGAGAAAGCCAGGAATTGGAATTGGCAAGACAATTTATGTTTTTTTTTTCAGCATTTACATCTTTGTATTTGAGGGAGATGGCAGTCCTTTCCTTTTAGTACCACTCAGATTCTTCTGGGTATGCCACTGTCATGCTGGTGAGTCTCAATGCCTTGCAATGTCTAGTCTTGCTAGCTTTGGTGTCAGGTACTCTATCTCAGAGGACATGTACATGTTTGCATGTGTTCACAACCTCGACATAAACACATAATATTGCCAAGTTTGAATATGATAAGCATACACTAAACAAAGCAAAGCTGAATCATCTTTTTATACACAAGCAAACAAAATTGAATTCTGTACAGTGTTAGTTTGCTTTATGCTTATTTTAAATAGACAATATTTAAAACTCATTTTAATCTTCCAATTCTTTAGAAAGGTCACAATCATTATGTTTTTCTTGGACTATTTAATTCATTGTTCCCATTTACAGAACTGCCTTCATTAACATGCAGAAATAAAATGATGGAAAACTTCATGGAGGGAGGCACCCTTCAAAATAGTAATTTATGAAAAGGCTCAGTAAGGCACATAACTGTTATAAAAATTAGTGAGGTTTTAGAAGAATTTATTTGAAATTATTTCTCAAAGTCTTAAAATGTAGTTTGAAAGGGACACTGATAATGGTAAAGAATAAGGAAAAAAGGAAATTGAAATTGCTAAAACCATTTCCTTCATTTGTATTTGTTGTATTTGATCCTGAAGTTTTAGTGAAAATGCAGGCAATTATCAGGGAATACATAATAAGAAAAAGGATAAATATTAATTATTTCATTCAAATTTAAAGTTATCCCCATTTTTTATGTCTTTGTTTATGACACAGGTTTGAAGGAAAGTGAAGGCTAGCTCCTAAACCATCCAAATGTTATACTCCCACCTTGTGGTTGAGAGGCTGCATGGTTAGCTTTTCAGACATAAGCCACCAGAATTTAAGGTGCAGAATGACTTTTCTATTAATCACTGATGAAAATCAGATGGATTGAGTCAGAGCTTTGTTATTTCAGAAGGTAGGTGAGGCATCACTTTTCAACAAACAAAGCAGTGACTAACATGAACAATATCTGAGAGTAAATATGATGCTTTTGCTTCTTTGAGCTTTGATATAAAAATTTTAAAAAATGTAAGCATATATACCACAACAGGCTTGCACGACAAAACTCAAAGAGATTGTAAACATAAAACAAGAAAGCAACATCAAAAAAAGTAATTGAAGATGAGTTTTCCTACCACTTAAATGTTCCAGCTAAGCTAGCCATGGAAAGGAATAGAGATTGTGGTGCAGACTCCAGCTAGGGAGAAATTAATTCCACCTCATGGAATACAGTCCCTAAGAAATTCCATAATGAAGAACTCATACATTGCTCCTCGGTGTAGTAGCGAACATGACCACGACAACCCAGAATCTATAGTTCTTAATTCTGCATCTATGGTCACTGGAAAAGAACCTTCAAAGTAAAATTTGCTTGTGTAATATTTTGAAAATATTTTAATTATTATTATCACCGAAATTTTAGAAGAGCAGATTTTTTATTATTTTAAAAAGATTTACTTGTCTAAAATTATGAAAACCATTTTTAATTTAGAATAAATGTATCATGAAACATGGATTTGCTGGTATCGAATAAATCCTAAACAGGAAACGCAAATATATATATATATATATATATATATATATATATATATATATATAATCTTTACTAATTTATGTGATTCAGGGTTTTTTTTATTTTAGAATTTATTTTTTTTTATTTTAATTTTTTTCTTCTCAATGCAGTTTATTCAGGAACCTTGAACAATCCTCGGACCCTGGGGAGAGCCAGCCCACAGCTTAAATAGCCTCTGGGTAGCCAACCCCAGCATGCCACGTGGGCAATGCAGATAGGTCCACATACATGGAAGCAAGCCAGATCCTCAGCCTTAGCCAAATGTGGAGTTGTTTGTGAAAGAGAGCACTCACCATCGGGAAGGTGGAAGACAGAAGCCAGCTCCATCTTTAAGGCACGGCATTATGCAGCTCTCTACAGTTCCCCCTTTTTGTTTTGGACGCATCAGGCAAGAGTAGAGGTCTGATCTCTGATATTAGAAATAAATTGGGACTTTGTACAGATGTTCATTTAGGTGTCATCCACCCAAAGAGCATCAGATCCATCCGATACCTTTTTCTCAGAGGCGGGACCTGGGGCATCAACCCGCATGCAACCAGACTTGCTCTTCTCTGGGTCCAAAGCGGCTGACCCTGAGTGCAGTGCTTAGCCGCGCTTCCTGAGCATAACATTTTAGCTTTTTATGGTAGCCAACCATGCTTGGGGAGACTGTCCTGCTTCAATGGCTGTAAAGGCCTGAATGATCATGGCTGCATTACGCTGTTGTGAGACTCTAATCTTGCATATACACCACAGGCAAACCAAGGAGGCCAACACCAGAAGTCCTGCTAACGCTCCCATGCCTGCCCATTCCTTTAGATGATTCATGGCTGCAACAATCCATGATGATAATCCTGTGGCTAGTCCTGCGTCCACTCTGGTAGAATTTACTGTAACAAGGGCCACTCTCAGCTGCTCCATCATAGTATCAAATTCTCCAGTCCAATTACCTAAAATATAGCTCGACAATTGTTTAGACAGATTTGCAGCACGGGAAAAATTCTCATGTTATATGCTAGTGACACAAAGTCCAGCATACTTCCATTGATAGCCACGTTGAGCGATTTCTCATAGGGTATCAATTTGCTTCTGCACGAGGTCAATCCTCAAATTGAACACCATCAAGCCTCCTTTTAGTTGAGCATTAATTCCTTTTTGTACATTTAAGGCATGAGCTACATTGGCTAAAAGATTATTTAGGGTCTGAGCAGTCTGCACCGTATGACTCATGGCTAATGCCCCGGTGGTAGCTCCAACAGCCGCCAATGAGATGGCAGTAACAATGGTGGCTGTAGTTTCAAGATCCCTTTTCTGTCTGAAGAGAGTCATAGCGTGAGGGGCATCAATGGGCACAGGCACCCAGCGAGGCATGCGAGTAACCAGGGCATACCAAAATTTACTAGCATTCCAGCATTGGGCAAAAAAGCAAGTATCATTACCACAATTACTTGGCTCTATCTGGCTAACAATGAATAAAAATGGGGGATATAAACCAACAAGTGTGGACTTATAGGAAATATTATAAGAAGCCTTAACCCCCTCGTTGGAACATCCTGCGTCAGTTCTAGAACTAGCAGTGGTGGTGTCTGAGGTCTGAGTAGGTTGAGAAGACCATTGTCCCCAGGGGTGAGACATGCTCCATGACAATTGACTAACTCCATGTTTTCCTCCACTTTTGAAAGTCATTTAAGGTTCTTAAATTATTTTTTCCCTTTTTTTTAAATTTTTCATCAATTACACTTTATTCATTCTGCATCCCCCGTAAGCCCCTCCCTCCTCCCCTCCCAATCCCACCCTCCCTCCTCCCTCTGCTTGCATGCCACTCCCCAAGTCCACTCATAGGGGAGGTTCTCCTCGCCTTTCTGATCTTAGTCTGTCAGTTCACATCAAAAGTGGCTGCATTGTCCTCTACTATGGCCTGGTAAGGCTGCTCCCCCCCAGAGGGAGGTGATCAAAGAGCAGGCCAATCAGATTATGTCAGAGGCAGTCCCTCTTCACATTACTATGTAACCCAATTGGACTCTGAACTGCCCTGGGCTACATCTGTGCAGGGGTTCTGGGTTATCTCCATGAATAGTCCTTGGTTGGAGTATGAGTCTCTGGGAAGTTCCCTGTGTTCAAATTTTCTTGTTCTGTTGCTCTTTGTGGAGACCCTGTCCTCTCCAGCTCTTACTATTTCCCAGTTCTTACCTAAAATTCCATTCACTCTGCCAAACAGTTGCCCATCAGGCTCAGCATCTGCTTTGATAGTCTGAAGGGCAGAGGCTTTCAGAGGCCCTCTGTGGTAGGTTCCTAGGTTGCTTCCTGTTTTCTTCTTCTTCTGATGTCCATCCTCTTTGCCTTTCCAGATGGGGATTGGACGTTTTTGTTACGGTCCTCTCTCTTGCTTAGTTTCTTTAGATGCACAGGTTTTAGTGGGTTTGTCCTATGTTGTATGTCTATATGAGTGAGTATATACCTTGTGTGTCTTTTTGCTTCTGGGACAACTCACTCAGGATGATCCTTTCCAGATCCCACCATTTACCTGCAAATTTCATGATTTCCTTATTTTTCATTGCTGAGTAATATTCCATTGTGTAGATGTACCACAATTTCTGCATCCATTCTTCAGTTGAGGGGCATCTGGGTTGTTTCCAGCTTCTGGCTATTACAAATAAAGCTGCTACAAACATGGTTGAGCAAATGTCCTTTTTGTGTACTTGAGCCTCTTTTGGATATATGCCCAGTAGTGGTATGGCTGGATCTTGAGGAAGCGCTATTCCTAGTTGTCTGAGAAAGCGCCAGATTGATTTCCAGAGTGGTTGTACAAGTTTACATTCCCACCAGCAGTGCAGAAGGGTTCCCTTTCTCCACAACCTCTCCAGCATGTGTTATCGCTTGAGTTTTTGATCTTGGCCATTCTCATGGGTGTAGGGTGAAATCGCAGGGTTGTTTTGATTTGCATTTCCCTAATGGCTAATGAGGTTGAACATTTCTTTAAGTGCTTCTCTTCCATTCCATATTCATCTGTCGAGAATTCTCTCTTTAGCTCTGTTCCCCATTTTTTAAGTGGATTACTTGGTTTGCTGCTTTTCAGCTTCTTTAGTTCTTTGTATATACTGGATATGAGTCCTCTGTCAGATAAAGGGTTGGTGAAAATTCTTTCCCAATCTGTAGGCAGTCGCTTTGTTTTGATGACAGTATCCTTTGCTTTACAGAAGCTTTTCAGTTTCTGGAGGTCCCATTTATTGATTGTTGCTCTTAGAGTCTGTGCTGTTGGTGTTCTGTTCAGGAAGTTTTCTCCTGTACAAATGAATTCTAGGGTATTTCCCACTTTTTTTTCTAGCCGATTTAATGTGTCTGGTTTTATGTTGAGGTCTTTGATCCATTTGGACTTCAGTTTTGTGCAGGGTGATAAGCATGGATCTATTTTCATTTTTTTTACATGTGGACATCCAGTTGGACCAGCACCATTTGTTGAATATGCTATCTTTTTTCCATTTTGGCATCTTTGTCAAAGATCAGGTGATCATAAGTGTGTGGGTTTATTTCTGGGTCCTCTGTTCGATTCCATTGATCCACCGTTCGGTTTGAATTCCAATACCATGCAGTTTTTAAAACTGTTGCTCTATAGTACAACTTGAGATCAGGGATGGAGATACCTCCAGAAGATCTTTTATTGTAGAGGATTGTTTATCAATTCTGGGTGTCTTGTTATTCCATATGAAGTAGAGAATTTTTTTTCCAGGTCTGTAAAGAATTGTGTTGGTAATTTCATGGGAATTGCATTGAATCTTTAGATTGCTTTTGTTATGATGGCCATTTTTACTATGTTAATCCTGCCAAGCAATGAGCATGGGAGATCTTTCCATCTTTTCATATCTTCTTCTAATTCTTTCTTCAGAGACTTGAAATTTGTTTTATACAAGTCTTTGACTTCCTTGGTTAGGGTTACTCCGAGGTACCTTATGTCATTTGTGGCTATTGTGAAGGGTGTTTTTTCCCTAATTTCTTTCTCAGCCCTTTTGTCTTTCGTATACAGGAGGGCTACTGATTTTTTTGAGTTAATTTTGTATCCGGCCACTTTGCTGAAGGTGTTTATCATCTGTAGGAGTTCCCTGGTAGAGTTTTTGGGGTCATTCACGTATACTATTATATCATCTGCAAATAGTGATAATTTGACTTCTTCTTTTCCAATTTGTATCCCCTTTATCTCCTTCAACTGTCTTATTGCTGTAGCAAGGACTTCGAGAACTATGTTGAAAAGATATGGAGAGAGTGGGCAGCCTTGTCTTGCCCCTGATTTCAGTAGGATTGGTTTAAGTTTCTCTCGTTAGTTTGATGTTGGCTATAGGCTTGCTGTACATCACCTTTACTATGTTTAGATATGTGCCTTGTATCCCTGATCTCTCCAATACTTTAACCATGAATGGATGTAGGATTTTGTCAGATGCTTTTTCAGCATCTAGGGAGATTATCATGTGGTTTTCTTTTTTTTCAGTTTGTTAATATGGTGGATCACATTGATGGATTTCCGTATATTAAACCATCCCTGCATACCTGGGATGAAGCCTACTTAGTCATGGAGGATGATATCTTTGATGTGTCCTTGTATTCAGTTTGCAAGTATTTTGTTGAGTATTTTTGCATCAATGTTCATAGCGGAGATTGGCCTGAAGTTCTCTTTTTTTGTTGCGTCTTTGTGAGGTTTAGGTACCAAGGTGACTGTGGCTTCATATAATGAGTTTGGTAATGTTGCTTCTGTTTTGATTTTGTGGAATAGTTTGAAGAGAACTGGAGTTAGCTCTTTTTTGAATGTCTGGTAGAATTCTGCGCTGAAAACATCAGGTCCTGGGCTTTTTTTGGATGGGAGACTTTTGATGACTGCTTCTATTTCCTTGGGAGATATAGGACTATTTAATTGATTTACCTGGTCCTGATTTAGCTTTGGTAAGTGGAATCGAACAAGAAAATTGTCCATTGCATTTAAATTTTCAAATTGTGTTGCATATAGACTTTTGAAGTAAGTCCTAATGATTCTTTGAATTTCCTCAGTGTCTGTAGTTATGTCCCCCTTTTCATTTCTGATTTTGTTGATTTGGATGGTGTCTCGCTGCCTTTTAGTTAGCTTGGCTAAGGGTTTGTCTATCTTGTTGATTTTTCTCAAAGAACCAGCTCTTGGTTTCATTGATTCTTTGAACTTTTTTATTTGTTTCTAATTGATTGATTTCAGCCCTGAGTTTGATTATTTCCAGCCATCTGCTCCTTCTTAGTGTGTCTGCTTCTTCTTTTTCTAGGGACTTTAAGTGAGCCATTAAGTTGCTTGAATGCGCTGTCTCAAATTTCTTCTTGAAGGCACTTAGTAATATGAACCTTCCTCTTAGCACTGCCTTCATTGTTTCCCACAAGTTTGGGTATGTTGTGTCTTCATTTTCATTGAGTTCTAGGAAGACTTTAATTTCTTTCTTTATTTCTTCCCTGACCCAGCTGTCTTTTAGTAGCAAGTTGTTTAGTTTCCATGTATGTGTAGGCTTTCTGATATTTCTGTTGTTACTGAGGTCCAGCTTTATTCCATGGTGATCAGACAGGATACAAGGGATTATTTCAATCTTCTTGTATCTGTTGAGGCTTGCTTTGTGACTATGTGGTCTATTTTGGAGAAGGTTCCATGAGGTGCTGAGAAGAAGGTAAATTCTTTTGTGTTTGGGTGTAAGGTTCTGTAATGTCTGTTAGGTCCATTTGATTCATGACCTCTGTTTGAGATATTGTTTCTTTGTTTAATTTCTGTTTTGTTGACCTGTCCTTTGTTGAGAGTGGGGTGTTGAAGTCTCCCACTATTAGTGTGTGGGGATCTATGTGTGGTTTAAGTTTTATCAATGTTTCTTTCACAAATGTGGGTGCCCTTGTATTTGGGGCATAGGTGTTCAGGATTGTGATGTCTTCTTGGTGGAATTTTCCTTTGATGTGTATGAAGTGTCCTTCCCCATCTCTTTTGATTAATTTTGGTTGAAAGTCTATTTTATCAGATATTAGAATGGCTACTCCTGCTTGCTTCTTGTGTCCATTTGCTTGGAAAGCCGTCTTCCTTCCCTTTACCCTCAGGTAATGTCTATCTTTGTGACTTAGATATATTTCTTGTATACAACAGATTGCTGGGTTTTGTTTATGCATCCATTCTGTTAGTCTGTGTCTTTTTATTGGAGAATAAAGTCCATTGATTTTGAAAGAGCTTAATGACCAGTGGCTGTTAGATCCTTTAAATTTGATGTTGGCTGTGGTCATACGGTTGTGTGCTTGGTTGCTTTTTGTTTTACTATAGTGGGGTTATTTATTTCCTGTGTTTTCTTGAAAGTAGCTAGTTTTCTTGGGTTGTATTTTCCCTTCCAGTGTCTTCTGTAATGCTGGATTTGTATGTAGGTATTGTTGAAATTTGTTTCTGTCACTGAATATCTTGTTTTCTCCGTCTATGAGGACTGAGAGTTTTGCAGGATATAGTTGCCTGGGCTGACATCTGTGTTCTCTTAGGGTCTGCATGATATCCATCCAGGCCCTTCTGGCTTTCATAGTCTCTGTTGAGAAGTCAGGTGTGATTCTCATGGGTTTGCTATTATATGTTACCTGGCCTTTTTCACTTGCAGCTTTTAGTATTTTTTCTTTGTTCTGTATACTTACGGTTTTGATTATTATGTGGCGGGAGGATTTTCTTTTCTGGTTTAATTTATTGGGTGTTCTATAGGCCTCTTGTATTCTTATTTGCCTCTTCTTTAAGTTGGGGAAATTTTCTTCAATGATTTTGTTGAAAATATTTTCTGGGCCTTGGTGCAGGGAATCTTCTCTTTCCTCTATTCCTATTATTCTTAGGTTTTGTCTTTTTATGTTTTCTTGAATTTCTTGGACGGTCTGTGTCAGGAATTTTTTAGATTTAACATTTTCTTTGACAGATACATCGATTTCTTCCATTGTATCTTCTACACCTGAGATTCTTTCTTCCATTTCTTGTAGCCTATTGGTTATGCTAACCTCTGTAGTTCCTGCTTTCTTCCCTAAGTTCTTTCTCTCCACAATTTCTTCCATTTGTGTGTTTTTTTTTAATTTTTCCAATTCTATCTTCAGGTCTTGAGCTATTTTGTTGGTTTCCTTCACCTGTTTGACTGTATTTTCATGTTTTTCCCTCAATTCCTTCAGCTGTTTGTTTGAACAATCCACTGTTTCTTTTATTTCATTCAGTGATTTAAGCATTTCCTCTCTAAAGGCCACACACTGTTTGGCTGCAGCTTCCTCTATTTCTTTTCGTATTTTATTTGTTTCCTCTGTTATCTTCTTCATGAGCATAGATGTTAGCTCATCTCCTTGAATTTCATTTATGCTGTGGTGTCTAGGACTATTTACCCCTGGATAACTGGGTTCTGGAGATGCCATATTGCTCTGACTTTTGTTGGTTGAACTTTTATGCTGTCCTGTACCCATTGGGTTATCTTAGTTGTTTGAATTTAGTTTCTGGTTGTTCCTGGTCTCTTGTAGTGGAGAGAATCCCTTTGGCAGGAAGATGGTTTTTCCTGAAGGAAGCCTTCCCAGCTTTTTGGTTACAGTCACTGGATGTCTAGTGTTTTTCAGGAGTTGCTACAGCTCACCTCAGGCATAGAGACCTGGGTGGTAACTGTGGTCCTGATTAGTCAAGAGGGCTCTCCTCTCACCAGGAGAAGTCCTGGAGACAGCTGCCCTCCTTCTGGGTTTCTTGCTTTAAATTTAGTGATCAGCTGCTGTAACCTGTGTGTCCCGTGGTTTGGTCAGTTTTGTTAGGGATAACTGGTTTCCCCTTGGAGCAGTATCTGGGGGTTGATCTCAGGGTTCCCAGTCTTTTGTAGGTCTGAGGTTGGGGCTCTGTGCTCCAGAATCAAGAGGTAATCTGTGGTGGGTGAGTACTGCTCTGGTGTCTTGGGACACACAGTTCTGTCTGTAAGGAGTAGTTGGTACAAAGCAGGTCTCTGGGCTGGCAGAGCATGAGCGCACCTGCTAGTCTGTGGGAGCTGAGTTTCCAATCACTCTGTGCTCGCTGTTTGGGCCCAGATCTGTGATGGCTGGGCGTACTTGCCTGTTTACGATCTGCAGTCTGCTAGACTTTCCCTAGGTGACCCCAGCAGCACGGTTTCTTCCTTCCCTGTGGGGTCCTCTCTGGACAGGGGTTCCCAGTCCCTGTTGTACTGGGGTGCACAGCTTGTCTGTACAGCTGAGCTGAGCGCGCAGCTCTCCGCACAGGGCAGGAGCTCAGTTGTGATGGCGGCAGGTACCCGCTGTCCTAGAGACCTTCCAGGGAAAGACTGGGTGACCCATGTTCAGACTCACAACTTTGCTTCCCCGTGGGGTTTTCTTGTGACTGGGACTCCCAGTCTCAGGCACCCTTGTGCCCAGGGATCAGCCTCGGAAAGTGATCGGGACACAGGCTTGCGGCTCCATCCCAGAGACCCAAAGCCCGAGTTACCTGGGATTTCTTCCGGGTTCTGGCTGGGTAGCCGAGAGTGTACCTGACCAATTCCCACGCCGTGGGAGCCTCCCCTCACCTGGGAAACACGATCACTGTAGTTTCAGGGCCCAGAGTTCAGTCTCCTGGTCGCTGCATGGAGAGTGCTGTCCTGCTTCTCAGACACAGTGCTCTCCCAACGCCGCCATCTTGGCTCCCGCGTGATTCAGTTTTTATGAAGTACATTCTCATCAATATGATCATATTAATAATTTCTTCAAGGAAAGTTTTTTTTACATTTTATTTATTTATTTTTATAATAATTTATTCATTTTGTATCCTAGCTGTAGCCTCATCCTTCATCCTCTCCCAATCCTGCCCTCCCTCCTTCTTCCTCTCATGCTCGCCCCCCCCCTGCAAGTCTACAGATAGGGGAGGTCCTCCTTCTTTTCCATCTGGCCTAGCCTATCAGGTTTCATCAGGATTCGCTGCATTGTCTTCCTCTGTGTCCTGGTAATGCTGCACCCTCTCCCCTCAGGGGAAGGTGATCAACGAGCCAGCCACTAAGTTCATGTCAGCGACAGTCCCTGTTCCCCTTACTAGGGTACCCACTTGGATAATAAGGTGCCAGAGGCTACCTCTGTACAAGGGTTCGAGCTTATCTCCATTCATGGTCCTTGCAAGTGGATGAAACTAGAAAAGGTCATCCTGAGTGAGGTAACCCAGAAGCAGAAAGACACACATGGTATATACTCACTTATAAGTGTATATTCAACATATAATATAGGATAAATATACTAAAATCTGTACACCTAAAGAAGCTAAGCAAGAACGAGAATCCTGGGTAAGATGATCAATCCTCATTCAGAAAGACAAATAGGATGGACATCGGAAGAGGGAGAAAATAGGAAACAGAACAGGAGTCTATCACAGAGGGCCTCCAGAGGGTATCAAAGCAGATGCTGAGACTCATAGCCAAACTTTGTGCAGAGTGAAGAGAATCTTATAAAAGTAGGGAGAGATAGAAAGACCTGGAGGGACAGGAGCTCCACAAGGAGAGCAACAGAACCAAATATCTGGGCCCAGGCGTCTTTTTAAAGAACGTTTTTGACAAGAATATTAAGACAATTCTTTGTGGTATAACTTGAGATTCATCAAAGTATATATATGATGAATATTAAGACACTTAACTTTGACTCTTTGTTCACAGGCCAAATTCTTAAGTCTCTCTTACTTTTCTTACAAGCATCTCTCCTTTCCACAACTTTATTCAAGCTCTGTGTTTAAATCTTTCTTAATAAACTACAGCTCTACCTTGCTTTGGTCTGCCCTGAAATTCTTTCCAAGGATTTGAGGTCCCTAAAGACTAAGGGAACTTTTCAGCATGTATCAAATGAGAGCATGGCATGCATCTCCCTCCCTGCAGCTAGTGACAAACTCATCTTGCTTCAATTCCTCTTCTTCTGCCATTGGTTCAACTTTATTTAAAGACAATTTTTTTCTGCACTAACAAAAGGAAGATATTTTTGATTTTGTGTTTGTATTATGTGGCTACTTGTGAGTACCCCAGGATATCAAAGCCTCTAGCCAGAGACAAATAATGTTCTTAGTATTTGAGAACGTTAAATTTACTTGTACTTCAAAAGAAGGTAGGAAACAAAATATAGTAAAGGAAATTAGATTTATTTACAGTTTGGTCAAAGACAGTGAAAGAGGAGGGAGAAAAAAGTCTATATTCCCTTACCTCTAGTCCTAATTACCATGCTTATGTTTGTCTTATAATTTAGAGTGTGTGTATATATATATATTTATATATATTTCAACTCTGAAAGGATTACGTTTCAGTTCTGAAAAGGTTCTTTTCTGGGAAAGGTCACATAGGCCCCAGGTAGCTTCTAGTTTCCAATCTTTTATACACAGTACAGACTTAAAAAAAAATCCATGACTGGCAAAGGAAATTAGATAGATGCTGACAGGATTCGAAGTTACACCTCCATGTCCTGGTACATTTCTGCTTAAAACTCTTTAACCACAAAACACACACACACACACACACACACACACACACACACACACACACCATTTGAAATTGCAGTATGTCAAGGGTTTTATAGACTGTTTTTTTAGATGATCCCTACAACTCTGGGCCAGGAAGAATTTTTTTCTTCTTTCTATGTCTCTTTTTTTTTTCATTTGTATCTATTCCTTTTATTTCATAGATTTTTGGTTAACATATAACATTTTCATAAATAAATCATTGTACTTCACATTTTACATACCCAAACCTCTCCCCTCCCTTGCTAATCCAATTTTCTCCTTCTGCTTTCATGACACATATGCCATTATCTTCTTTAGTTCCCCTCTCACCCCTTCTATTTAGAAATAGTCTTCACATGTCACAGTCTCCTGTATAGTTTCTAGTCATACATACCTATAAAACAAACTAGGATATACACTATAAAAACAGGTGATATTTATGTTTTCTAGTGTAATTTTTCTTGGTTTTGATTTCTATTCATTTTCCTGCAAATGTCATTTTGTTTATAGCTGGAGGAAAGTCCATTGTGACTACATACCAATTTTCTTTATCTACTCAGACATTGATGAATATCATCCAAACAACAAATAGGCTAATGAACTGAGTAGGTAGTTTTCAAAGGAAGAAATACACATCACCAATAAAATCTAAAAAAGTCATTAACATATTCAGCCACCAGCGAAATGAAAGTTAAAATTGTTTTGAGATTACATCTCACTCAAGTTAGAAAGGCTATCGCCAAGAAATCAATTCAGAACCAATACTGGCAATGATGTGTAAAAAGGGATCTAACATACTCCTGGTGGGACTGTAAACTGGTACAGTCACTATGGACATTAGTATGGAGCTCATTTTAAAAAAAGTACAAATACCACATGATACAGCTATACTACGTGTATGTGTGTGTTTGTATGCTGACAAAATTCAAAGTCATAACTCTCCAAGTCCAGGTACATTTCTGCTCTGTCAGCAAAATCTGGATACAGAACAGGTCTGGCAAAGTGGTCTGTTGCTTTGAAAATATAGCATGGTAGTATTTTTGCCTGTTCTTTAGAGATAGGTGTCAAGTACTATTCCCTCATTTCTGTTAAACAAACTATTTCTGAGTGGATGCTATAAAGGTATTAGTCTTGCCGCCTGAGGAAAAGATACAATGACCCTTTAGAACAGTTAATTTCTGTTTAAATTTCAGCATGTGATCATTGTCTATCATTGTCGTACTGGTTCGAGGGTGTCAATCATTTAGTAAATCAGTGTGAGTAATAGCTACCACCATAAAAGTTAAGATTCCTTGCTGTTTTAAAATGTTTTATTATCTTTATTTTTCTTTTTCTGGGGCACTTTACAAATTTTTAATTAAATTTCTTGGAGCTCTAAATAATGCATTAATGGAATATCATATAATGTACCAAAACACATATATAATGTTTTAAAGTTATTGAGTTACTTGAGCATCCTTTGATTTTTATTACGAGAATGCTCTTTCAATTTCTGTTAAGAACTTGTGTATAAAATACATTATTTTATCACCTTCTATGAATTTTATATATTCTAAAAAGAGAATTTTTCAGATTCAAGCAATCTGGGAAAAGTTTGTAATCATTTGAAGATACCCAAGATTAAACAATCCTTATCCAGAGATTTTTCTTTTTTTTAGACTTCATGCCTTTCTGAAACTGTTTATATTGAGAGAATTAAATAACAACATTTGAATTCTATAAGATTGGATGGAGCAGGAGAATAGAGAGCAGGGAAAGCTTCAAGAAATTTAACAAATTACAGATGTCAGTTCTCAAGAAAGGAATAGAAATCCCTTCTTCATGAGGGCTTCTTATAAGAAACAGAGCATATGTGAGAAAAGCTGCCAGCATACAAATGTAAGAAAGGCCAGACACTGCCATATAAATGTCCTATAAGAGGCATCTGTCTAGTGCCCCAGTTCATTTTTAGAGTTTTTCTTCATCTCACTAACTCACTCCTATTCTTGTGAGTGCTTTCCCTTTTAACACAGCATGTTTATTTGTTTGTAGCAATGAATCCTTGGTCTACTTCTTTCTATAGAACCTTGGAGTGTGAATACTTACACAGACATCACCAAACTCTGTGCTTTCCCTGTAGCAAAGGAAATAAAGCCTCCTGAAGCTGCAACTTCAAATTTAATATATGTATTCAATCTGCTGTTACTATGCTTTACAATAGAACAGAATAAAACACACACAGAGAGAGAGAGAGAGAGAGAGAAGCAGGCAGACAGACATAGAGACAGACAGACAGGCATAGAAAGATAGAGATAGACAGAGACAGGCAAAGACAGCGAGACAAACTCCAAAACAATGTTATTCCTGACTTTTGAATTAGAATGCTGTGTAAATAATCTTTCAAATTTGTCTCAGGCTTTGTTTATTCAACTTCTACTAAATACCTTTAATTTGTACATGAAACCTTCACTTTACCCTATGTTATGACAAAATAACTATATCCATAAAATAACTGAAATCAATATAGGATTTGCAGCTTTATATTTTCCCCAACCCAGTGCTGTTCAAAAGCATTGGCATGATTTTTATTATTATTGTTATATTATTATTGTTGAAACCAAAACCTAGCAAGTGATTTTCTGTCTAAAAATGCTTAACATGAAAGTTGTATGAAAACAGACAAACACACACACAAAATTTTGAGCGTTCCAAACCACCTAACAGTGGTTGGGATTTAAAGTTAGTAGTGACCAGGTGATAATGAAGATAGGAAGGATTGTTAGAGCATCTCTAGAGAGTAGTACAAAGTTGATGTCAGTGGAACAAGGGAAGATACTCTGGTAGAAATGAAGTGACATGATACTCACTCTGTTTTTAAGAAACACTTTCATAAAGACTTTTGTTTGGTACAGCTTTGGCCTGAAATTCAATTTTCAAAACCCAGAACAAAAGCATCAAAAGATGCCAGTTTTAATCATAGCATGTTTTTATGTATTTTTTGTAATTCTCTAGACTGTCAAAAAACTGTCTTCTTGTTAAATTACTTAGTAGAACAGTATGAATACTTCAAACATAGTAACATTTATAAGACATTTCATTAAGAAACTATAGAATGTAAAAATAATATGTACTCCAAAATGTACTCAGAACAACTCAAGTATAGTAAAGAAATAAAAAAAAATACATATCTAGATAATTTGATCAAGATGGCAACCGATTTTCTACTTCAAATATGTGGCTCCTTGACCCACTGAGGACTAGAGCCTTTTATGTTATCTCAGACTGGAGCAGGCCCAGTGGGAGATCTGAAAAGGCAATTGAAGCCACAGTGGGGAACTTGTTATTAGATTAAAAAAAAAAAAAAAAAAAAACTCATGCTGGTGATAGAGTATCATCCAAGGCCAGCCTCGCTAAGGAGTGGACACTTAACAACAAGTATCTCTTCATAAGAAATTCACTTGGGTGCAATAATTGACTTCCTATCTGTTGGGTTTTTATTACTGTGTGTTTTTTCATCAGCACTTCATGCCTCATCTTACATTGCCATTGAACCATGTCTGGTGGATATCAAAGAATCTGAGATAACAAAGGGGCCTCTGTGCTTGATAGTCACTTTTATAGAACTGTGGCTAATAAATATATAGATGATGAAAAAAAAAACCCTAAAATAATGCTGATAGTTGACTCTTGCAATAGTTATCTGGTAATGTCACAGTGACTGCCAAGAATTATTTTTTCCTCACAGGCATCTTTATAAGTGCTTAGAAACTCAAACAGCAAAAATATCTCAGTTTTCTGTAACACTCTTCCTCAACTATTGTGGTCTGCTTTTATTTTAAGTGATTTCTGTCTATTATCTGCAAAGCAATGTTGTAAATATTCTGATAATGTAAACCATTGTCTTTCAAATGAGATTAGAAACCCTAATAGTGTCTTTGGACTTATATTTACTGTCAAACTTTCTCTCATATGAACTTTCCCTTAGCCAGATGCTTCTGATGACATAGGAGAAGAGTAATAGTGTGTAAAGGAAGTCCCAGAAAAAAAAATAATCATGCCATGAACCAAAATGCTAATCAAGGTCTATTCCATAGATTAGTCATTAGACAGTATCTACTAACTTTTGTAAATGAAGTTTCTACACAATTGGTATTTAGGCAGCTTTGAAACCAAACCATATTAAAGGCGAGAAGAGTTTCATGGAATCTTCTGAAAAATACACTGATACTTTTGAAGATGACCAAGCCAAACACTGCCTCGTTAGCCAGTTAGCAATGCAATATTAAAACAAGCCAGAAGGGGTTTCTTAGTTATGTTTCTATTGCCCTGATAAAATACCATAACCAAAATTAACTTGTGGGGGTAATAATTTATTTTTCTTTCACCTCCAAATAACAGTTTATCACTGAGGGAAGGCAGATCAGGAACTCAAGGAAAGTATTAGAAAACAGGAACTGAAACAGATGGAGTAGCACTGCTTGTGGCCTGGCTCTTTTTTTTTTTTTTTTTTAATTTAGCCTACTTTCTTATAGCACCCACAGTGAGGAAGAGCCCAAGGTGACCCCTCCCACAGTAGTCAGCAATCAAAAAATTCTCTAGAGGTTTGCCCAAGTGCCAATATTATGTAGAAGATGTAGTCTCAATTAAGATTCTTCTGCCCAGAAAAGGGAACCTCTTGTCAAATTGTTTCAGTGTGACATAAAAACTAGACAGCACAAAAATAAAACAGAAAACAAGTCAACAAACAAACAAAAACTCTTGGGCTCAGAATAGCATTAAACAATTTAACTGACAAACAGAAACCAAACATCTTCAATTTTTTTTTCTTTAAAACCTTACTCTAATTCAAATAACTTATCTTTTTAAAAAATATGTTTTGAGGTTTGTATATATATAGAAATATAAACCATTGTCATTTCTCTTAACTGGAAAACTTTTTCTTCATGATGCTGAGAGGTCCAAAGTTTAATTTAGAGTCTTTGGGCAGCATAACTGAAGTCCTGGATAAAGCAGCCTTACCAGGCCACAAAGATGACAGTACAGCCACTCCTGAGGTGATCTGATAGACTAAGATCAGAAGGAAGGAGAAGAGGACCTCCCCTATCAGTGAACTTGGGGAGGGACATGCATGAGGAAGGGGGAGGGAGGGTGGGATCGGGAGGGGAGGAAAGATGGGCTTATGGGGGAATACAAGATGAATAAAGTGTAATTAATAGTAAAAAAATAAAAGAAGAAAAGGACTGGGTTAATTGAGACATGTCTGGCCCATGGCAGGGAGTAATCAGGCTTGCCACATATCTTCCTGCACTTAAGAGATATTGTTCCCTTGCAACCCACCCAGATATCCCTAGCCTGTGACTCTGGAATATACTAATTACCCTTCCCTAGCAACAGCTAATCAGCACATTCCAGGCATTGCTCATGATCAAATACTCTTCAGAGACCTGAACTATTTTATGGTCTTGGCATCTAGAGTAGATCCCTACCCAAAGCTTGGAGCCCCCGCTTGCGGTTTTGGCCTTTAAAAACCTTGTTTCCCTAGACATCAGGGCTGCATTCTTCTCCTGCTTCAACAGGGCTCTTGTGACCCTGGCTTGAGCTTGTATCGAATAAACCCTCATATGTTTTGCAATGGATTCGACTCCTGGTGGTCTTTTGGAGTCTCATGATCTGGGCACAACAATGCTTAACCTTGATCATCAACTTAAAGGTATTAAAATAATCATCTCTGAAAAAAAAAAAAAAGCTTCTGCTGGGCATTTCCGGGAGAAGTTAATTGGCTATATTAGACTGGGGCTCAAAAGTCCATTTCTCCTTCTTCTTCTTCTTCTTCTTCTTCTTCTTCTTCTTCTTCTTCTTCTTCTTCTTCTTCTTCTCTTCTTCTTCTTTTGTGATCAACACCATTTCACAGGCTGGGCCCTCAAATTGAAAAGAAGAAGAAAGTGAGCTGAGTACAAGCATTTGTCTTCTCTCTCAGCTTCCAGACTGTTAATGGAATGTGACCAACTACCACAAGCTCCTGGCAACCTACCTTTGACAGAATATTGACTGTCATATAACTATGAGCCAGACAAAATAAAACAAAACAAAAATAAAGAAAACCCCAAACAAATACAACTTTTTTTGTTATATTTTTGTAAAGTGTTTTGTTGCACCAACAAGTAAATATTAGGTTGTGCAAAAGTAACTGTGGTATTTTCATTGTTGAGGTTTATAGTTTGATATGTTCTTAAATGAATGTAGTTATGTTATACATTACTCAGTTGTTCAAGTCTCTATATTTTGTTAGTGCCTTATCACTCTCTGCTTATCTTATACTGTGAGAATGATATAAGATTAAAAAGAAAACAAACACTTTTTTCTTGAATAAAAATTGAATTATTATACACCTGAGACAATTCATACCATCTACAATACATTTGTGCCAGGAAATGATAATGAACACCCACTGCAAGGATAGTTAACAAAAGATGAGAAGTGTAGTGGCCATCAATTGTAAGTCGATAATGATCCACTGAGCACAATCATGAAAGCTCATCATTTTCCTGGTACAGAAAAAGTTATCAAATATGTCCACATGTACTATATGTATTTCATTGGGTATTTCAAGCCAATTAGAAAAGATAAGATGTTCAGGAAGCAGCAAGTTCTGGACCTCATGAACTGACTGAAAAAGTAAAAAACTATCATTTTGAATACCTGTGCTTTTTCATTTTATTAAATGACATTGAATTATTTCTCATAAAGTGATGGCATGAGTTGAAAATGGGATTTTATATGACAAATGACCATGACCACTTCAGTTTCTGGACCAAGACGATGCTCCAAACTCTTTCTCAATGTCAAACTTAAAACCCCAAAATGTGGTGGTCACTGTTTTCTGTTCAGCTGCTAGACTTATCCACTGCAACTCTCTATGTACCCATGAAGCCATTCATTTAGGGATATATGTTCTGAAATTTGAGGAGCATCAAAAATTGCAAAACATGCAGCAAGGTGAAGTCAATAGTAAGGGCTAAAACTTCCCTATCATGGCTAACCACACATGAAGAGTGTTCCAAAAAGGAATGAATGTGGCTACAAAGTTTTGTCCAACCACTATACTATCTTGTTTCTTATCAAACAACTGTCATGTTTTAAAGCACCCACAAAAATTCATTTGTTTTTATTGTGAGACTGCATTGAAAATGTGTCCATATTCAGCAAAGTATAGGAAATAAATTTTGTCAGTTGGTTGAATCCCAAAGAATGGTTTTACACTTGCAGGAGTGACCAAATTTCTTTCTCTTTGGCAAAATATGTTCATTACATTGACAAAGATGAGTTTGAGCCAAATTACACTGCTTTAAAGCTCAATCTCTGAAGAAGTAATGTCTTTTGTAACAATACAGTAATGTACCTGTAAAAACATAATTCTCCTTCAATGTGTATCAAAGCAGTCATTACCTGTGAAAACATAAATCTCCTTCAATAACAATACCTTATTTTTTCTTCTTCTTTAATTAAGTAATTTATGTTTTATTTACTACAATTTACTCACTTTGTATCTCAGCTATAACCCCCTCCCTTGTTCCCTCCCAATACTACCCTCCGTCCTTTTTCTCCCATGCCCTACCCCCAGTCCACTGATAGGGGAGGTCCTCCTCCCCTTCTATCTGACCCTAGCCTGAAATACCTTAAACAACCTAAATGGTACCATCAAATGGAAAAGGATAGTGCTACTTCTCAAGTATTATGTATGTGGATATAATACATAATACTTCTAAGGACAATCTTTTATGACTTTACAACTATTTATATTGTAATAATATTTTCTACCTAGAGATTCAAAACCGTTTATGAATTGTACATATCCTATACACACAACTCTTTTATTTTGAAACTTTTGATAATAAAGGCATTTCTTTTTTATTATTATTATTAGTTACATTTTATTACCTCTGTATCCCAGCTGTATCCCACTCCCTCATTCCCTCCCAACCCGACCTTCCCTCCCTCAGCTTCTCCCTGCCCCCTTCCAAGTCCATGGATTGGGGAGGACCTCCTCCCCTTTCGTCTGGCCCTGTTTTATCAGATATCTTCAGGGCTGGCTTCGAAGTCCTCCTCTGTGGCCTAGCAGAACTGCTCCTTCCCTTAGGGGCTGGGGAGTCAAAGAGCTTGCCATTGAGTTCCTGTTAGAGATAGTCCATGTTCCCCTTACTATGGGAAACCAATTGGTTATTGAGCTACCATGAGCTTCGTCCGAGTTAAGGTTCTAGGTTATATCCATACATGGTCCTTGGTTGGAGAAACAGTGTCAGAAAAAAACCCTGTGCCCAGATATATTTGGTCCTTATGGGGCTCCGATCCTTTCCCTGTCATACTAACTCCCCTTCTGCCGAAGGTTTGGTTATGAGTCTTAGTATCTGTTTCAAAACATTGCTTGGTAGGGTCTTTCAGATGCCTTCTGCAGTAGACTCCTGTCATACGTCTTATGCACATCTCATTTGTCTTTCTAAGTGAGGGTTGATCATCTTACCTCGTGTCTGCTTTCTTGTTTATCTCCTTTAGGTGTATAGACTTTATTATGTTTATCATATTTTTTAGGTCTATATAAGCGAGTATATAGCATGTTTGTCTTTCTCCTTCTGTGATCCTTCACTCAGAATGAACTTTTCTAGATCCCACCATTTGCCTGCAAATTTCATGACTTCCTCATTTTTGATTGCTGAGTAGTATTCCATTGTATAAACACATGCTGGAGAGGTTGTGGAGAAGGGGGAACCCTCCTCCATTGCTGGTGGGAATGTAAACTGGTACAACCACTTTGGAAGTCAATCTGGTGCTTACTCAGACAATTAGGAATAAAAACTCTTCCTCAAGATCCAGCTATATCACTGCTACGTATATACCCAAAATTTGTTCAAGTACACAACAAGGACATTTGCTCAACCATGTTTATAGCAGCTTTATTCGTAATAGCCAGAACCTGGAAACAACCCAGATGTCCATCAACAGAGGAATGGATACAGAAATTGTGGTATTTTTACACAATAAAGACATTTCTAACTACAGCATACACAATATTAGCTTAGCTTATGTGTTATATTATCATCACTTTCAAATGAACTTTATTTTCTTTTTTAAACAAACATTTTCATTTGACTTTGCTTTAAGATAATTGTTTTATAAAAGGCTGTTTTTAATTTTGAATTAGGAAAGCTAAAAAACCCTTGGTTTAAGAATAGTGTAACAGCAAAACCCATACTTGTAAACTATGTCTTCTCTGACATTGTGGGTAACAAAGACTGCTAACTAAGCAAGACAAGCCAGTTAATTAACTAATATTGTAGGTGAATTAATTGATTTTGGTCAATGGATGTTTAATGATAATTTCTTTTCATCCATGATGGCTCTATTTGTAATAAGCAGATCAAAAATGTGTTGATTGTATGGAAACATTAAAGTATATTAATAGTCAGTAAATTGACAAGGGGCATTATTTCTATAACATACACAAAAATTGTATAATTACTTCATTAAGCACAAACTTCTTTGTCCTAAATTAATAACACCACAATATCATGAGTATTTATTAGAGTAAGTTGTCACATATGTACTTAGGGAGGAAAATCTCAGAGTGCTGAGTAATTATTCAAATTTAAAAATTTTGGATATATTGTTAATAACTTCATAAGTAACAACTGATTTGCCTTAGAACTTACTGCAAATTATGGGTTTATACTACAGCCTACATATTGTTCTAGAAAGCATGCCTAAACTTTGTCTTATTCACTCCCATCCCCTGTAAGAAATTTTTCTACTGTAGACTTGGATTTCACCTGGCCTCATAGTTTCCCTTTATTTCTTCCATTATCTGAATGTCCCTGTTCTTATGAGTAAATGTATTAGCCCTTTCCTGTCACTATTATCAAATACCCTGACAAAACCATCTTAAGGAAGGAAAGTTTTATTTTAGCTCTCGGTCCATTTATGGTGAGGAAGTCAAGGCAGGAGGAGCTTGAAACAATCTCAGGATAGCTTCAGTCTGAAGACAAAAGTAGCACAAGTATGTTCAACTGTTTTTGTTGTTGTTGTTGTTGTTTTTTCCTACATTTTATACACTCCAGCATATCCCTGGAGTGGTCCAACCCACAATTAAGGTGGATTTTCTCATATCAATTAATTTCATCAAGGCAGTTTCCACAAGTGATTTATCTCAAGTGATGCTGGATTCAGTCAAATACTTGATGGTGTACACTAACAATCACAAAATGGCTTCCTGCTTTTTTCTTGGATTACTGAAAGTTCTGGTTTCATTTGTTTCTCCTCTCCAGCAAATCTTTTATACACTACCAATTTCTCTATCTCATTTCATTGTTTCCACTGTGTTTAGTCAAATTTCAGTCAGATCATCTTAAATTTTTGCTTATTCACTATTACTCAAACAAAACAGAGTTTTCTTTCCAGAGATACAGTTTGAAAAAGAAGGCTTAATGTTCTGTACCATGTAAGAGATTTTCTGTTATTAATTTTGGCAGGAAACTCCAAGCTTTCAATGCTTTCTCAAGAGGAGATTTTTTTTAATTTATTGTTTTATTAATTACAGTTTATTCACTTTGTATCCCAGCTATAACCTTCTCCCTTACCCACTTCCAATTCTACCTACCTCCCTCTTCTTTTTCCATGACCCGCCCAAAGGCAACTGATAGGAGAAGTCCTCCTCCCCATCCCTCTGAACCTAACTTATCAGGTCTCACCAGGACTGGCTGCATTGTCTTCCTCTATGGTTTGGTAAGGATGGTCTCCCCTCAGGGGAAGGTGATCAAAGAGCCAGCCACAGAGTTCATGTCAGAGACCATCCCTGTTCCCATTACTAGGGAACCCACTTGGAGACTGAGCTACCATGAGCTACATCTGTGCAGGGGTTCTAGGTTATCTCCATGCAAGAGACAATTTATTACTTGATTTTTGCTTTGACTTTTTTGTGTAAGAGGCTGTTCAGCATTTTCAATCAGTAATAATCTCAACTATTTTCATTCTGCATTTTAACTTGCATTTGGACTTGTAAAACTTCTACTTAAAATGGTAGAAATCTTCTTTATTGTCATTTCTGTAAATGATTTTAGAGAAATGTACCAAAAGTGATATTTTAGACTAAAAATTAATGTGTATCTGCTACAAAACCATTAATTGCATTGTTTAATTGACCACAGAGATATGATTTGCCCTTTCCTCCATATTTTGCTTTACTCCAATGTTATTTGGGGCACAAAAGTTTATACAGGTTGTCATTTCTTTGTAACTTGTAATGCTATAAGAGAAAAGAATATTTATTATTATTATTATTATTATTATTATTTGCAAACATGGTGAGACTTGTTTAATAGCTTTTGAAGATTTTTCCTGTAAAATGGCTTGTATTTCCCCAGGTACAACAGTGAAGAAAGAAAATTTTCAATTTGACATGAAATATAAAAGAACAGATTTTTACAAATATAGCCATAAAATTTAACTGCTTATAACACTATACATGGTGAATATGACCAGACCTCTAACTCCCACATTATTTAATAGAGAGAAGCAATCTGTGATTTCATCCTAAAAAACAGAACTTCGTTTTCAGCATGTTACTTTTGTTTAGAAAGTTAAACAGAACTGGAACATATGTTTGTTTCCCCTACTGCTCACTAGGGGAGTCATGAGGGCACACACTTGTTGTCACATTACTAAAAAGCAACTACAGAACCCTTTTTTGTTTTCACTGTTTCAGTAACGCTTAGGTTCTTTTACCAACATTCTGACGTTATCTCATAACATGACTGGAGCTGTGTCCTATGCTCATCACAGGGGCTTCAGACCCTTAATCCACAGAAGGCAGAACTATGGGACCTTGAAACTGACAGCCAAGGGAACAGAACCATAGCCGGCTTGAAATCAAGGTCCATATTTAATATTATTTGTTGTTATTGTGAAGGATGTTGTTTTTCTAATTTCTTTCTCTGCCCTTTTGTCGCCGGTATAAAGAAGGGCTATTGACTGTTTTGAGTTAATTTTGTAGCCAGACATTTTGCTGAAGGTGTTTATCAGCCAAACAAGTTCTCTGGTAGAGTCTTGGGCTCTCCTACTTATACTAGTATATCATATGCAAATAGCTGTACTTTGACTTCTTCTCTTCCAATTTTTATCCCCTCTTGGTTGCCTCCATAGAAATGTATATTGCTGATGGCTAACCATTTTCTTTCCAAGAGAACTCCAAGAGAACCATGCCTGTTCTCTAAATATCTGCCAAATATTCCTTCAAATCAGTTAAGTGGTGATCAGTCCTGGATTTTGACACAATTCATAGAAATGTTCCAAGTAAATGTCTCACATTGCCACACATCCCTGCAGCTGCTGCATAGGCAAGCAAGATGTCCTGAGAATGTCAGGAGTCACTCTCAGAAATCTACCTTTCCTGGAACACTGAAACAAGCCCAGCCTAAAACACAATCCTTATTTAATCATCATTCCACTTTCAGATAATGCCCATGATAATGCAAACACCATGAGTATTAATTTTGCTTGAAAAATTTGTCCCTAGTAAGGGAAACAGAGGATGTCGCTGACGTGAACTCAATGGCTGGCTAGCTCTTTGATCACCTCCCCCTGAGTGGGGAGCAGCCTTACCAGACCACAGAGGAAGACAATGTAGAAAGTCCTGATGAGACCTGATGGGCTAAGGTCAGATGGAAGGAAAGAGGACCTCCACTATCAGTGGACTGGAGAGGGATATGGGAGGAAACTAGGGAATGAGGGTGATATTGGGAGGAGATGAAGGAGGGGGTTCTAGCCAGGATACAAAGTGAATAAATTGTAATTAATAAAAAAATTTTAAAAAAGAAAATTTTCATAGATATGCTTTGAGTGTCCAAACAATAAACTAACCTAAAGGAAATGCTCAATAAATATATTTTGAACAATTTAATAAATATTGTTTCTTGCTAAATTAAAGTTTTGTATACTCTTATCACATTTAACTTTTTATTCTATCTCATTTATTATTAACATCATATCACTCCTACCTATTTTACCTATTTAAAATTTTCAAAGTAATTCATAATGAGTAACTTCGCAAGCACCTCTTCATTTTTTCTTTATTTTCAACCTTTGTAATGCTAAACCTTACTTAATCTTATTTATCTTGTTTTTTATTCAATCTAATAAGTTCTTAATTATAACTGGATATTGGAAACCATTCTCATTAAATTTAAGAGAATTATTTCTTCTTTAAGTGTTTCTTTCTGTTATAGTTCCTTTAATTGAACTTTACTTTATCACTGATAAGATTTTTTTCCTATAAAAGAGGACTGTGATGCTGCTTTCCTTAAAAAGGACCATGCATGGAGATAACCTAGAACCCCTGCACAGATGTAGCCCATGGCAGCTCAGTCTACAAGTGGGTTCTCTAGTAAGGAGAACAGGAGCTGTCTCTGACATGAACTCAGTAGCTGGCTCATTGATCATCTCCCAATGAGGGGAAAACAGCCTTACCAGGCCACAGAGGAAGACAATGCAGCCAGCCCTGATGAGACCTGATAGGCTAGGGTCAAATGGAAGGGAAGGAGTACCTCCTCTATCGATGGAATGGGGAAGGGCATGGGAAGAGAAAAGAGAGGGAGAGTGGTATTGGGAGTAGACAATGGAGGGGGCTACAGATGGGATAAAAAATGAATAAATTGATTGGCCTGCTCTTTGATCACCTCCCTCTGAGGGGGGTAGCAGCCTTACCAGGTCACAGAAGATGACAATTCAGCCACTCCTGATGTGATCTGATAGACTAAGATCAGAAAGAAGGAGAGGAGGACCTCCCCTATCAGTGGACTTGGGGAGGGGCATGTGTGAAGAACAGGGACAAAGGCTGGGACTGGGAGGGGAGGAGGAAGGGGCCTAGGGGGGATACAAAGTGAATAAAGTATAATTAATAAAATAAAATTTAATTTAAAAAAATGAATAAATTTTAATAATAGATAAATAAGTAAAAAGAGAAATATCCAGAAATAAAAAACAAAAATAAAACAAAACAAAAGAGCCTGCTGTTTCCACAGGTGCAAACATTATTTTAAACAGATTTTTGACCACTAAGGAGTCCAAGATGATGGAGACCAGCATGCCCCTTATCTGAGAGGACAGGATCTGAAACTCTGAAATTGGTGAGTGGATGGGCAGCTGAAGCCAGAACATAGACAACTGAGGTTTCCTGGGCAAGAGGGGACAACCCATGAGCTGATACAGTTTGGGTCCAGGTCACCCATAGAATATTCAACCCCCTGTACCTTTCCTTGCCACAGGCATGGACTTCCCTGCTCACCAGAGGTGGCACTGATTGCCACAAGCAAAACCTTCTGCGCTCAGTGACTGACAGAGTAGAGGTGGGCCTTCCACTTCTGCTGCAGCAGCAGGGTTGTGGCTACCAAAGCAGGAGCCTCCATACTCAGTAATGGAGACAGCAGAGGTAGCCACCACAAGTATGGGTCTCCCTGCTCAGGGGCCAAACAGTGAGCTGACTGATCTCCTACATTCTCCTTTGTCCCTGTAGGAACAAATCTGAGAGTAGAGAAGAGGGGGAAGCCCTCTGCTTTCAGAATAGGCTCTCAAACATGTCAGTGAGCCTTCAAGTGAGTGCATGCAAAGCCCCACATCCAGAGTCACTCTATGCTAGCAACCAGACATCAGATCTCTTCCACCAGCACCTCCACTGTGGGCAACATAGGGATCCTTGGGATAGCATTCTCAACAATGAAACAACTGTTCTGTCGATCTGCAAGTGGAATACAGGCTAAAAATTTCTGAAGCCTAGACATATCTGAATACTATGTGTATATATGCATGCACATTGCTCCGGGAAAAATGTCAGCACATGAGTCCCTCCTGAGCTTAAGCTCCATATTCCAGGCATCTATGAGTTCTAGTACCCTGTCCTTAAAGGCACACTTCCGTGCACATGCCCATGCTTGCACACATGAGACTGCGACCTTACTCACTTAGCTACAGCTGAAACACAATATGCACTCTCAACCAATAGACCTCTCTCATCTTCCTGAAGAATACTCCAGACAACACAAACAGATGGACCCAGTCTCAGATACAAAATTCAGGAAACCAGCAAAGAAATGGATAGAGGCCATCATAAGAACACATCCATAAAAAATTCAGGACATTATGGCTTCACCAGCAACTCAAAAATCGATGGATATTTGAATTCACCAGAAACACAGGAAAATTATCTCAAATCTATGCTTATCCACTTATTAGAGGCACATAAATAGGAAAAAAATATCTCAAAGAATACAGGCAAATGCAGACAAACAAATATAGAAACTTGTAAAGGCACAAGTAGAGGCATATAGAGAGGAAACAAAATAAACAAAATTCTCAAAGATATACAGGCAAATATAGGCAAACAAATAGAGGCACAAGTAGAGGCATAAGTAGTGGCATATAGAGAGGAAATGAAAAATAGAGGCCATCATGGAAAAACAGGAATCCACATTGAGACAGATAAATGAAATGGTGAAAGACATTAAAACAGAATTAGAAAAATCAATAAAGATAGCACAAATAGAGATAACCCTGGAGCTAGAGAACTTAGAGAATAGATCAGGAACACAGAGGAAAGCATCACCAAGAGAATACAAGAGATGGAAGAAAGAATCTCAGATGCTAAAGATACAAATGGAGAAATACATCTCTCAAAGAAAAAGTAAAGTCAGAAGTTCCTAACACAAAATGTCCAAGAAATCAAGGACACCATGAAAAGACAAAATCTAAGAATAATAGTTATAGACTAAAAAGAAGATTCCAGGCTCTTAAGGTCCAGAAAATATTTTAAGAAAATTTTGCCAACTTAAAGAAAGAGATGTCCATAAACATACAAGAAGCCTACAGAATTCCAAATAGACTAGACCTGAAAAGAAACTCCTCACATCACATAATAGTCAAAACTCTAAATCTACAAAACAAAGAAAAAATATTAAAAGTAGCAAGGGAACAAGGCCATGTGACATATAAAGGTAGACTATTCAGGATCACAGCAGATTTCTTAACAGAAACAAAAGCCAGAAGAGCCTGGACACATGTCACGCATACTCTAAGAGACCACAGATGGCAACCCAGACTACTATACCTAGCAAAATTTTCAATCAACATAGATGTAGAAAACAAAATAATTCTATGACAAAACTAAACTTAAACAATATTTACACGAGGATTGATCTTCTTGCCCCATGTCCGCTCAATTGATTATCTTTTTTAGGTGTATAGATTTCATTATGTTTATCATAACTTATAGGTCTATGTAAGTGAGTATATCCCATGTTTTGTCTTTCTCCTTCTGGGATATTTCACTCACAATGATCTTTTCTAGATCCCACCATTTGCCTGCAAATTTCATGATTTCCTCCTTTTTGATTGCTGAGTAGTATTCCATTGTGTAAAATACCACAATTTCTGTACCCATTCCTCCGTTGATGGACATCTGGGTTGTTTCCAGGTTCTGGCTATTACAAATAAAGCTGCTATAAGACAGATGGGATGTGCATTGAACGTATGACAGGAGTCTACTGAGCACATCTGAAAGACTTTAACTAGCAGTGTTTTCAAAGCAAAGACTCATGACCAAACCTTTGGCAGAGTACAGGGAATCATAAGAAAGAAGGGGAGTTAGTCTGATGGGGAAAGGATAGGAGCTCCACAAGGACCAAATATATCTGGGCACAGGGTCTTTTCTGAGACTGACATTCAACCAAGGACCATGTATGGATATAACCTAGAACCTCCACTCAGATGTAGCCTGTGGTAGCTCAGTAACCAATTGGTTTCCCAAAGTGAGGGGAACAAGGACTATTTCTAACAGGAACTCAATGACTGGCTCTTTGGCCTCCCCACCCCCACCCCCGAAGGGAGGAGCAGTCCTGTTAAGCCACAGAGGAGGGCTTTGCAGCCAGTCTTGAAGATACCTGATAAAACAGGATCAGATGAATGAGGAGGAGGTCCCCCCCATCAGTGGACTTGGAAAGGGGCACGATGGAGATGAGGGAGGGAGGGAGGGACTGGGAGGGAATGAGGGATCGGGACATGGCTGGGATACAGAGTTAATTATATGTAACTGATAAAAAAATAAAAAATAAAAAATAAAAAAATAAAATAAATTCTGAACTCTAAAAAAAAAAAAAAAAAATATTTACACAGCAAACCAGCCCTACAGAAGATACTAGAAGAACACTCCATTCCAATGAAAACAACTACACCCAAGAAAACCCAGGACATACATAACTTCATGACAAAAAATTAAGAGAAAACAAACATTGAGAGACAGTTAATACCAACAACTCCACAATAAAAGAACAAACATTATTTGGTCACTATTTTCTATCAACTTCAATGGACTCAACTCTCCAATAAAAAGACACACACTAACAAAATGGTTGAAGAAACAGGATCCAACGTTCTCCTGCATTCAAGAGAGACAAATCTGCAACAAATTAAATACTACCTCAGAGGAAAGGCCTAGAACAATGTTTTTCAAGCAAATGGACCCAGAAAACAAACTGGGGTAGCTTTCCTAATATCTAATAAAATAGACTTTCAAACAAAATTGCCAGGAGCCAAGGCTATTTACTGAAGATAAAGTCAAATAGTGAGCCATTATTTAGTGGAGCTATTAGTTATTTAGTGGAGACAGAGCTATTTACTGAAGCCAAAGCCAAGTAGTGAACAAATGTCATTTAGTGGAGACCTAAAGCTATTTAGTGAAAGAGTTACCTAAGACCCTAAACCATGGGTGATAGATTTGTGAGGACCTCTGTCTGTTAGTTTTAGAGCATCCGTGAGATATCTTAAGAAAACATCCTTATGGTATCTTGCAGGTGCAATATTCAAACCATGAAAGCACTCTTCCTATCTCCTGCAGCAGTAAATTAACCTTTCCCCTTTCCTGCCTTATCCCTATATAAGTTGGGTAAAAATTTCTAATAAATGAGGCCTTGATCAGACAAACAGAATTGGCTTCATTCTTTGTGCCTCTTGTTCCCTCCCCCCCCAATTCCTTCCACCCTCCTTTTTTAGGAACCCCTTTAAGTCCCGCGGGTTGGGACACAAAATTAATCAAAAAAATGAGGGGCACTTCATTCCCATCAAAGGAAAAATCCACCAGGGGAACATCAAAAGCCAGAACATCTATGCCCCAAACTCTAGAGCATCACATTTGTAAACAAAAAATTATTTAAGCTTAAATGTCACATTCATCCAAACCCCTTAATAGTGGGAGATTTCAACACTCCACTCTCTTTAAGGGACAAATCACCTAGACAGAAGCTAAATAGAGAAATAATGACACAGTGGCCCTAAACCAAATGAAAATAATAGATGTCTACAGAACTTTTTCCCAAACTCAAAGGCATATACCTTCTTTTCAGAATCTAATAGAACCTTCTTAAAAACTGAACATATAATCAGGTACAAAGTAAGCCTCAAAGGATAGAAGATTGAAATAATTCCTTGTATCCTATCAGACCACCATGGACTGAAACTAGACCTCAACAACAACAGAAATAACAAAAAGTTTACATATTCATGGAAACTAAACAATTCTTCACCCAATGTCAGCTTGGTCAGGGAAGAAATGAAAAAATAAATTAGAGACTTCCTAAAATTCAATGAAAATGAAGGCGCAACTTACCCAAACTTATGGCATACAATGTAAGCAGTGCTAAGAGGAAAGTTCATAGCATTAAGTGGCTCCTGAAAGAAGTTTGAGACACCTCATACAAGCAATTTAACATCACACCTAAAAGCCCTAGAAAAAAGAAGCAGACACACTCAAAAGGAGTAGATCATTGGAAATTATCAAACTCAGAGATAAAATCAATGGATTACAAACAAAGAAAAAATTTGGAAAAATCAATGAGACCAAACTGGTTATTTGAGAAAATCAGCAAGATAGACAAACCCTTAGCCAAACTAACTAAAAGACAGAGAGAAATTATCCAAATCAGCAAAATCAGAAATAAAAAGGGGGACATAACTACAGACACTGAGAAAATCCAAAGAATCATTAGGTCATACTACTAAAACATACATGGCACAAAATCTGAAAATCTAAATGAAATGGATGATTTTCTTGATGGATTCCATTTACCAAAATTAAATCAACTTATGGTAAATAGATTAAATATTTCTAAAACCCCCAGGAAAATAGAAACAGTCATCAAAAAGCACACCCTCAATAAAAACAAAAAAATCCCAGGGCCGGATGGTTACAGTGTAAAATTCTACCAGACCTTCAAAGAAGAGCTAATCAATTCTCTTCAATCTATTTCACAAAATATAAACAGAAGGAACATTATCAAACTCATTCTATGAAGCTACTGTCACTTTGATACCTAAACCACAAAAAGAGCCAACCAAAAAAGAAAACTTCACACCTATCTCTCTTATGAACATTGATGTAAAAATACTCAATAAAATATTCAATAAGATACTTGCAAACCAAACCCATAACACATAAAATATATCATCTACCAAGACGAAGTAAGGTTCATCCAGGTATGCAAAGGTGGTGCAATATATGGAAATCCACCAATGTAATCCACCATATAAACAAACTAAAGGAGAAAAACAACATGATAATCTCCTTAGATGCCGAAAAAGCATTTGACAAAATGCTTGCTACTTCAGAGAGGAAGAGAAAGCACCTAGCTAATCTTCCTATTCACCTAACATCTCAGATGAAAAAGGTTTTCCTTCTTCTCCATGCTGTCTTAAATACCCTAAAACTCAATGTCCCTCCTTTCTACTTTCTGTGCATCTCTTTATCAGTCCTTTGAACTTCCTCTCATTCCCTATGTGAGTGAGATTTTTCCCCCATGTTCACTTTCTGTCACTCGGTTGTCTCCACCTCTTGATCTAGGGTTAACTTTATTAACTCTGTTCACATAAAGCTTTTGGATTAAAGGTGTTTTCTAAGGCTGGTCCACACCATAAGGAGAAACAAGTTTTTCCAGTACACAATCTTAGGGTTCACAGTGTGATTAAATATCCTACAATACCCATATCTTTTCCACTCACCAAGTTATAAAGGTCTGAAGTTATGAAAATCTAAGGAAATGTTTTAAGTTTTGTAAATACAAGTAATAAAGTTCTGAGCTTATGAAAGCTTAAGTTATGAGGGGCTAAAAAAGGTGTAAAAGGTGGTTCAGATTCCCGCTATACTATTGCTTGGATTCGTAATGTTTTACTAACACTCAATTTCTACCTGAAATAACATCAAAGTTGATGCATGGACTGCTTAGCCCTTAAGGAAGTTGGTATAGCAGTCTCTGTTTGCATTTTGGGATTCTAGCCTGAAATCCAGCCAGTGTCTACATAATTAATAATGGATTCTGTTCATTATGTTCACCCTTCTCGAAGTGCTATCATCAGAGAACTCTGTCTGTATCAATCATGGTTACTGTTAATTTTCTTAACAAAAAGATAAATAATTTTAATACTCATAGTATGAATAATAATTGATTTGTTAAGAAGCAAATTATAGAAAGGCTTTGAGTCTCAATTAAAAATCAGTAGACTGATTATAACTTGTAGACTTTGACCATAGAATACTGTTTTGATGTCATTTAGTGTTTTACTACATACACAGAAAAATATAGTACACACTTCAATTTGCAATAAAACAACTTGTGTTTACTAAACAAAACACCTTGAATCTAAATACAATTTATAGTTTGTCGGGAGCCATGACTCAGCGGCCTACTTTGATATTTTAATCTCTGTGGAGAGATGGCTTTTAGCAGGTCTTTACTAATGGCAGAGGAGAACTTGCAAGTCCATCTCCTTTTGTTTGTGACAACAGGTGGGATAGCTTGTGAGGGTTACACCTCTTCCTCAGGCTCCTTGTGCAAATTAACCTATTGTTCTGAGATGTTTTACTGGCTAAAGGAACTTCTCAAATAAAGTGGTCAGAAGGCTGGAGGCAGAGGATGAGGCAGCACTGGAGACTGGCTGTTGGCACTGCTTGCTGCAGCAGTCTGCCTTTTGCTATGACTGTCGAGTCTGGACCTTAAAAAAGTTACCTGTGTGCTGTGTGTTTATTTTATTAATTTTAATCCTCACACCCAACTCAAGAAACGTTCAACTCTGCCCGGCTGGCCCCGGCAATAGTTCTTTATTTTTAATCCAAGGTTATTTTTCTAAACCTTGAAGATTTAGAAACAAAGATTATCATTTTAATAAATAAAGAATAATTTTCCAAGAAATTGTCATTTATTACTTAGGTGAGGTTTAATATTAGTTATTGATATATCAGTCATAATATTTTATTAGAGTTACAAATAAACTCTCACTAAATATAAAGCAATTTCTATTTACTATTTTGTTGGCAACTGTATTTTTGTATTTATGTTGAATTTATATTTATATATTTTGTGAACATTTATATTTATATCTTTTTTGAATATTGACTAAATGATCAGAGTATCAAAAGAATTTCGAGAACAGAATTATATTAATGAATAAGTTCCCTTTCTTGTATTACTTTGTTATCCCATCGGAAGTCTTATTATATATATGTATAATTCAGGTTTCTTGGCCTTTGTATGAATGAGATATCTAAATTGCAATATCGCTAGGCTGCTTAATACTTGAGCTTAATCTCAAGCTACAGTGGTAAATATGAATATGCTAGCATTGTTATAAAGAAATATAGTTACCTACCTACTTCAGAGTCCAGAATTAGATATTTTATAATGTCAAATGAACTAACATCCCCATCATCTTTCTAAATTACATTGGTATAAGGTTTTTTATTGATAATTGAAAACTCAATAATCATTTACCACATATTCCATAATAAAGCTAATAAATTTAGGATTTATATTACATCATTATTATTTATTATTATTATTTTATTTTATCAAATACATGTGAAATAAAGCACATTATTAGAAAAGTTTTTTTTTAATTTTCTGGTAGTGAGTCTCTTACATAGTATTTATGTCAAAAGACATTTTGAAATTTAAAAATACTGAAGGGGTTTTAAGTATGGAATTGAAGCCAACTTGAATTGGCTTAATCTAGGGAGAGAAAGATGAGACTGACATTTAAACTGCTGGCTAGCAAGGGAGGATGAGATTGGGATGTTAACCTGATATTAGTTGCCTAGTAAACTCAAAACCCCCAATTCACAGGAGGGATGATAAGGTAATATCCCACAAATGAATAATCAAAATATCAATAGCCTAATGGAAAAAAATACTTACTGAACAATGAGAATAATAGAACAAATTTCTAAGGAAAAGTGAAAGAGGGAGACCAGAAAAGGACTTTGAAGCACTGGCCAAAACCATACTAAGTGACTTTTTTTTTTTTTTATAGCTTCTACTGGAAAAGCTTGGAGGGTTTTTTCAAATGACACAAAACTCAATCTTATTAAAGAATAAAAGTAAAATTAAAGGTTGTGGGAGGAAGAAAATACTAACTATAAGAGAATGAATAAACTTAACAATACAGAAAATTAAATTAAAGTTAGTAATTAGAAAATGCTAACAAATTTTGAGACAACAAACAGAAAATAAATTATAACATAATTTAAAATACATATGTACATATGAATTATACTAAATTTAATTAATTAAAGATATTTATCTTAAGGCAAATATTTTTACAATGTCTGTTATTTGGGTTAATTATTTCACTGTGTATTTTTTCATTGTAAAATGTAATTGAGTCTTACTATGTTTTTTTAAAAATCAAATTTTATCATTCAAACATATTTTTATATTTCTGTACAATAATTCAGCTAGTCATTTAAGTATTTTAGGATACAATTTTTTAATTTAATGTATTCACAAATTCATCTTCAGATCTACTATATTCAATAAATTGTTACCATTTCAAATATTGTTCATAATAATGCATGAATATAAACAGGTTTTTCCTCAACATTTTTAAATATTTGTGTGTATGCATGAGTATTGGGGAGAGGGGTGTGAGTGAATGTGAGCACATGCCACTGTGTTCATCTGGAGATCAGAAGTAAAGCTCAGGTATGTCATCACCTTCTTCCTTGCTTGCTGCTGTGTCTTTTGTTGTTTGTCCCTACCTACACTATGCTACATGATCTAAGACTTCTAACACTGCCCCTGTCTCCTTTCATTATAAGCAGGAGTGTAGAAATTACAGACTCTAGATACTAGGTGTTGCTTTAAACAGGCTCTAGGATTCCTTAAGTTCACATAGTGAATGATTTTACTCACTAAGCCATCTCTTGATTTCACATTTATCAGTTTTATAACTGAAGAGTTTTCTAAGAATTATCTTACTAGTGGAAATAGCACTAAATTTGTTCTCTGCATGGATATTCAAGTCCATGATGTAAGTTTGGCATAACTTTCTCAAATTTTTTTTTATTCTGTTGTTATTCATTAAGTCTATTGCAATCTTAATTGTACGTGATTTTAAGTTTTGGAACTAGACCATCACAATGGGACTTCATGAAACTGAAGAGCTTCTGTAAAGCAAAGGACACTCTCATCAGAACAAAATGACAGCATACATACTGGAAAAAGATCTTCATCAACCCTATATCTGACAGAGGGCTAATATCCAGAATATATAAAGAACTCAAGAAGTTAAACAGCAACAAATCAAGTAATCCAATTAAAAAATGGGATACAGAGCTAAACAGAGAATTCTCAATAGAAGCAAATGAAAATCAAAACAACCCTGAGATTTCACCTTACACCTATCAGAATGGCTAAGTTAAAAAACTCAAGTGACAACACATGCTGGAGAAGATGTGGAGAAAGGGGGACCCTCCTCCATTGTTGGTGGGAATGTAAATTTGTGCAACCACTTTGGAAATCAGTCTGGAGATTTCTTAGACCATCACTTTCAATATTTTTCAACTCTCCCCTTTTAAGTGTTTGCATAAGGACCTCTCTTCAGGTTTTTATTCTTAATAATGCTTACTATGTTTCATTAAGAAAAACTGAACCATTTACATGTAGTGTAATAAATTAAAATTATAGTTCTTACTATCATTTACTATATGTTTAAAATTTATTTTTAGGCTTGTTGAAGATTTAGTAAAGTTATAATTATTGTATTTCTGCTAATATTTTCAAGTCGTTTATTCTACCATTATGTCATTTATATTGTGCTAATAAATAAAATAAAAATTTCTTCACTACGTAAGTAAATTATATTATTTCTTTATAACTCACAGGGAAAATTTAATGTATTAATTTAATCAATTTTAGGCCTAACAGAGAGCAAAGTTACCTTCAACAGGATCATATCTTCAAATCCTGTGTATACGAGCCTCAGGGGTTATTTTTCTCTATACTCATGTCCCTGTGCTCTCAGACCTGTCCTTGATAGACTCCTATGCCATGTATATATATATATATATATATATATATATATATATATACATATATATATATTTAAAAGGCCCCATGCTACACCCCAACTTTTGACCTTTGCTCTCTGACAGTGGAGATAAGATAGCATCTGCTTGAGAGTCCTTAGGAGGAGCTATAACTGCTCCAAATTCAGTTTTCTTGGTTAGGTATATGTGTACAGTTATGAGTATGATTTATAAGTATATGATACATAACTATTTGTGTTACATACATTTGTTTTGTATCTTCATTTTATCTATGTATTATATTAAGTTAATTGACTATATATGCATTTATATACATCCATAAGAATAATAATTTTAAAATATAATCACATATACATAGATATTTTACTAAAATGGCTTTGAATTATTAAGAAAGTCAAAATTACTTATTTTGCATAAGCGGAAAAATTAAAATGTCCTTGTTATGGATGTTTAAGTTGTTGTTACTCTAAAGAATCGCCTGGCTGCACAATCCTTAGAACCCTGTTTAATCATCATTAGTGTATATGTCAGTCTTTATTAGGTGAATGACATTATGCACTGAGTTATGACTAAAGCAATAAAAAGTGTTCTGTTTTAAAATTCACTCTGGGTTTACAATGCAAAAATGAACACTGCATTATTTACATGGCAAGTCTAAAAATATTACTTAAAGTAAGAATTTTGGAATGCTTTTCCTAGGTATAATACTTCATCTTTTATCTGAATCAAGAAATGAATGATTTTTAGTTAAAAATATTTCTAAAGGAGGCAGCATTATATTTGAAATCAGCATTACAGTTGAAATCAGTAGTCTATATATGTCTATACTTGGTAATGACTTATTTTAATAATATAAATTAAAACAGCATCTAAATTTAAGATTTGTTCTTTCTTCAATGTGTATTTATTTATTCATTCATTGTGCCATTCACTGTGCAAATATGTGTTTGCATTTATATGCCACACCTCACTTATCTTCTTTTGTTTTATGGTTTTAGGGATAGAAATCATATCACCACACTAAGAGAATAAGTCTACACCTGCTGACCCACACCCCTGGCCCCATACTGTTATTGTTTTAATACATTTGTTTTTTAAACTGTGGGAATATGAGAGGCAAATGGTAATTTAGAATTATGTTTTTTTTATATACTTACAAAAAATGGAAGCATAGAATCTTCATTATGTCATCATTTGTTGGTTTGAAGCTAATGTTTGAAAAGAAAAGCTTAAAAGTTTTATAATAAGTCAAACATGGCAATGGTTATAGAGCTGGAAATAACATTTTTAATTGAAAATACATTGCATTCTATAGTTGTTAAAATTAAAAAGAATAGACATTATTATAAAATTGCTTCCAAAATTGAGCTACATTCTTGAACCATATTTTAATCATTTATTTTTTATTTTTCCCTTTTCCTAGATTTTAGCGAAAAGTTATAGAGAAAGAACTCACCCTTCTAGTTTGGGAAAGACTAGGTAGCCTGGTTCAGAGGGCAGACACATACCTGCTAGAGACCTAACAAGTCAGTTCAAAAATCCTGATGCAGCACCACAGAGAATGAATTTCATTTCTACATTAACTATAAGTATATATTTTCTCACAGAAATCATGGGAAAATTGTGAAAGAAAATTATAAGAAATGTACATAAACTTACAGAGGCAAGAAAATTTTCATGAACTTTTAGGAAATACAAACACCTACAATATGCGTGATCTCAGCATATTGCACCGTATCTACACTAAAATGAATTGTAGCTAAACAGGTGATGTATAATGTAGAAAAAGGTTACGCATTATTCTTTGACTAAAGTCTTAATGTTTTTAGTGCATGTAAATACATAATTAAATAAGATGTATTTTGAAATGTGTTTCATTAATTGTGAAATTAAGAACTAGCAATAGCCAATTACAGAGAAGTTATAAGGTTGTTAAGATGGAAAAGGAAAGAATTGTAAGAAATTGAACCTGTCAGGTAATGGCATAGCTTACAGGAAAGAGAAGACTGAGACCCATGTAAAGTACAACTGAACACTTACTATGTTTGCTTTTTACTATGAAAATTGTGTTGCAATCACAAAAATTCAATCAAAAATAACTTTAAAATTAATTCAGTAACCAGGACACATGTTCACATAGACTCATTTGCACATCCACAGCTGTATATCTGCCATTAAATGTATAAATTGGATCTATTAGAGTGGTTTACAGGCTGTGATCTGTGTAGCCCAGTAATGTATGTTTCTGAAAGAAAGCTTGAGGATCTAGTTGTTCAGTCCACAAAACTGGATGTCTCAGCAGTACTAATCTGATGCTAGAATCACTGAAGATTATTAGAGACATACTTGTCTTTCATCTGCTCTGGAATCCTGAAAAACAACTAAGGAAAAGACAGTGTGTTAGATAAACTCACTAGAAAGAATGAGGACAAGCAGGAAAAAAGAAAAATTTTCATCTTGTATGCACTTTTATTTAATAGATAAAATGTCTCATAGTAAAAGCGTGAATGATATGTCTAAAAAAGAACAGTATAGTATGATAAGAGACAAAAAAACACATAAAAAAGACATCATCAAATATTGCTTGATGTGATTACAAAATTCCAATGAATTACAAAATTCAATGAATTATGGAAGTATTTGTGGATCTTTAAGTGCAAAGAAATGAACAGTACACAGTTAATGTTTTACTTTTAATCAGCTTATGGGGAATAGAACGTTGAGTGAGACCAATACAAAGTCTGTAGACTGCTGAGTATCCTACCAAACTAATTACAACAAAGAAACAGGAAAAAAGGAATCACCCAGAGACATTTTATTCAAAAGAATAACTATGAATGTATAGAAGTGAAAAATTATGAGGTCTGAGATTGAAGCAGTACATATACACACATGAATGCACTAGGTTGGTTAGAGAGATATAGAAGAATGCCTGTGAAAATGAGAACAATTAAAAAGTAATCAAAAGATACCTATGAAATTATAAAAATGATAATTGAAGTACTTGCCCATTCACAAAATAGAATTCAGAAGACAATTGTATAACATCTTAAAACTTAGAAGATTTTTATGATTCTTTATTAATTAAATTTTTGTTTTCTTATATTAATTATAGTTTATTCATTTTGTATCCCAGCTGTAGGTCCCTGCCACATTCCCTCGCAATCCTACTCTCCCTTCCGCATCTTCCAATCCCCTCTCCAAGTCTACTGATAGGGGATGTCCTCCACTTCCAGCTGACCCTAGCTTATCAGGTCTAATGGTGACTGGTTGCATTGTCCTCCTCTGTGGTTTGGCAAGGCTGCCCCCTAGGTTATCAAAGAGGCAGCCGCTGAGTTCATGACAGAGACAGTGACTGTTCCCTTACTAAGGAACCCAACTTGGATACTGAGATGCCATGGGATCTGTCTGAGCAGGGGTTCTAGGTTATCTAGGTTATATACATGAATGGAGCTTGGTTAGAGTATCAGTCTCAGAAAAGAGCCTTGTGCCTAGATATTTTGGCTCTATTGCTCTCTTTTTGGAGCTCCTGTACTCTCCAGGTCTTACTATTTCCCCCTTTTTTCATAAGATTCCCTGCACTCTGCCCAAAGTTGGGCTATGAGTCTCAGCATCTGCTTTGATACACTGCTGCAAAGAGTCTTTCAGAGTCCCTCTGTGGTAGGTTCCTGTCCTGTTTCTTGTTTTCTCCTACATCCCATGTCCATCCTATTGGTCTTTCTGAGTGAGGATTGATCATCTTACCCAGGGTCCTCCCTCTTGCTTAGCTTCTTCAGGTGTACAGATTTTAGTATGTTTTTCCTATATTATATGTCTAATATCCACTTATAAGAGAGTATATACCATATGTGTTTTTCTGCTTCCGGGTTACCTCACTCAGGATGAGTTGATTTTCTCAAAAACAACTTGGTTTCATTGGTTCTGTTAATTGTTCTCTTTCTTTCTATTTTATTAATTTCAGCCCTGAGTTTGATTATTTCCAACCATTCAAACCTCTTGGTTTATCTGTTTTCCTTTTTTCTAGGACTTTCAGGTGAGCTATTAAGTTGCTTGTATGAGATGTTTTGAATTTCTTTCTGAAGGCATTTATTGCTATGACCTTTCCTCTTAGCACTGCTTTCATTGTGTTCCTTAAGTTTAGTTATATTCTGCCTTCATTTTCATTGAATTCTAGGGACTCTTTAATTTCTTTCTTTCTTTTTTCTCTCCCCTAGCTGTCATTGAGAAGCAAGGGAATATGACAGGAGCCTACCACAGAGGGCCTCTGAAAAACTCTACCTAGAGGGTACCAGAACTGATGATGACACTCAGAGCCACACCTTTTGGCAGAGTGCAAGGAATGTTCTACAAGAAAGGGGGGGAGTTAGAAAGACTTGGAGGGGACAGGAGCTACACAAGATCAACAAAATCAAAATATCTGCGCCCAGGGATCTTTTCTGAGACTGATATTCCAACCAAGGACAATGAATGGAGATAATCTAGAACCCTTGCACAGAAGTAGCCCATGGCAGTTTAGTGTCCAAGTGGGTACACTAGTAAGGGAAAAAGGGGTTGTCTCTGATATGAACTCAGTGGCTGGCTCTTTGATCACCTCCCTCTGTGGATGGGGCAGTCATACCATCCCACAGAGGAAGATAATGCAGCCAGTAGTGATGAGACCGAATAGGCTAGGGTCAAATGGAAGGGGAGGGGAGACCTTCCCTATCAGTGGACATGGAGAGGGGCATGGAAGGAGAAGAGGGAGGGTGGGACCAGAAAAGGATGAGGGTGCTGGGTACCACTGGGATAAGACATTAATAAATATAAATAAATGAATAAATAAATAAATAAGGTCATATTAACCTACTGGTGAAACATTCCCATTTTCAATGAGAAAGGTTTTTTAAATTTTTATTATTTACACTTTTTTTCACTTCGTATCCCCTGTTAACCCCTCTTCCTTACCTTCTTAGTCCCACCCTCCCTCCTTCTTTGCTACACGTACCCCTCTCCAAGTCCACTGAGAGGGGAGGTCTTCCTCTGATTCCTTCTATTCCTAGTCTATCATGTCTCATCAGGATTGACTGCACTGTCTTCCTCTGTAGCCTGGTAAGGCTGTTCCCTACTCAAGGGAGGTGATCAAAGAGAAGGCCAATGAATTCATATCAGAGACAGTCCCAGTTCCCATTACTGTGGAACCCACTTGGACACGGAACAGTCATGGGCCATGTCTGTGCAGGGGTTCTAGGTTATCTCCATCAATGGTCCTTGGTTGTAGTCTCTGTCTCAGAAAAGACCCCTGTGCCCAAACTTTTCAGCTTTGTTGCTCTCCATGTGGAGCTTCTGTCCTATCCAGGTCTTACTATTTCCTTCTACTTTCATAAGATTCCCTGCATTCTGCCCAAAGTTTGGCCATAAGTCTCAACATCTACTTTAATAGTCTGCAGGGCAGAGCTTTTCAGAGACCCTCTGTGGCAAGATCCTGGCATGTTCCTTATTTTCCCTTTCTTCTGATGTCCATCCTCTTTGCCTTTCTGAATGGGGACTGAGCATTTTACCAGTCCTCCTTCTTGTTAGTTTCTTTAGGTGTACAGATTTTAGTAGGTTTATCATATATTATATGTCCTAATATCTACTAATGAGTGAGTATATAACCTGTGTCTTTCTCCTTCTCAGATACCTCACTCAGGATGATCATTTCCAGTTTCCACCATTTACCTGCAAATTTCATAATTTCCTTGTTTTCTTATTGCTGAGTAATATTCCATTGTGTAGACATACCATGATTTCTGTATCCATTCCTTAGTTGAGGGACGTCTCCACTGTTTCCAGATTCTGGCTATTACAAATAAAGATGCTACAAATGTGGTTGAGCAAATGTCATTATTGTGTACTTGAGCATCATTTGAATATATGGGTAGGAGTGGTATAGCTGGATCTTGAGGAAGCACTATTCCTAATTGTCTCAGAAAGCACCAGTTTGGTTTCCAGAGTGGTTGTACAAGTTTACATTCCCACCAGCAATGGAGGAGGGTTCCCCTTTTTTTCACAACCTATCCAGCAAGTGTTACCACTTGAACTTTTGATCTTAGCCATTCTCTTGGGTGTAAGGTGAAATCTCAGAGTCATTATGATTTGCATTTCCCTGATGGCTAATAATGTTGAGCATTTCTTTAAGTGTTTTTTGGCCATATGATATTCCTCTATTGAGAATTCTGTATTTAGCTCTGTACCCCATTTTTTAATTGGATTAATTGATTTGTCGCTGTTTAACTTCTTGAGTTCTTTACATATTGTGGATATTAGCCCTCTGTCAGATATAGGGTTGGAGAAGATCCTTTCCCAATCTGTAGGCAGTTGTTTTGTTCTGATGACGGCATCTTTAGCTTTACAGAAGCTTTTCAGTTTCATGAGGTCCCGTTTAATGATTGTTGCTCTTAGAGCCTGTGCTGTTGGTGTTCTGATCAGGAAGTTTTCTCCTGTGCCAATGAGTTAAAGGCTCTTCCACACTTTTTCTTTTAACAAGTTTAGTGTGTCTGGTTTTATATTGAGGTCTTTGATTCACTTGAACTTTAGTTTTGTGCAGAGTGATAAGTATGGATCTATTTGCATTTTTCTTTTTTTAATTTTATTATTATTATTTTTTTATCAGTTACATTTTATTAACTCTGTATCCCAGCCGTGTCCCGATCCCTCATTCCCTCCCAGTCCCTCCCTCCCTCCCTCCCTCATCTCCACCGTGCCCCTTTCCAAGTCCACTGATAGGGGGGACGTCCTCCCCATTCATCTGATCCTGTTTTATCAGGTATCTTCAGGATTGGCTGCAAAGCCCTCCTCTGTGGCCTAACAGGACTACTCCTCCCTTCGGGGGTGGGGAGACCAAAGAGCCAGTCATTGAGTTCCTGTTAGAAATAGTCCTTGTTCCCCTCACTTTGGGAAACCAATTGGTTACTGAGCTACCACAGGCTACATCTGAGTGGAGGTTCTAGGTTATAACCATACATGGTCCTTGGTTGAATGTCAGTCTCAGAAAAGACCCTGTGCCCAGACATATTTGGTCCTTGTGGAGCTCCTATCCTTTCCCCAACAGACTAACTTCCCTTCTTTCTTATGATTCCCTGTACTCTGCCAAAGGTTTGGTCATGAGTCTTTGCTTTGAAAGCTCTGCTAATTAGAGTCTTTCAGATGCACTCAGTAGACTCCTGTCATACGTTCAATGCACATCCCACCTGTCTTTCTAAATGAGGATTGATCATCTTACCCCATGTCAGCTCTCTTAATTATCTTTTTTAGGTGTATAAATTTCATTATGTTTACCATATTTTATAGGTCTATATAAGTGAGTATATCCCATGTTTGTCTTTCTCCTTCTGGGATATTTCACTCAGAATGATCTTTTCTAGGTCCCACCAATTGCCTGCAAATTTCATGATTTCCTCCTTTTTGATTGCTGAGTAGTATTCCATTGTGTAAAAATACCACAATTTCTGTATCCATTCCTCCGTTGATGGATATCTGGGTTGTTTCCAGGTTCTGGTTATTACAAATAAAGCTGCTATAAACATTTTTGAGCAAATATCCCTTTTGTGTACTTGAAGGAACTTTGGGTATATACCTAGCAGTGGTATAGCTGGGTCTTGAGGAAGCACTATTCCTAATTGTCTTAGAAAGCGCCAGATAGCTTTCCAGAGTGGTTGTACCAGTTTACATTCCCACCAGCAATGGAGGAGGGTTCCCCTTTCTCCACAACCTCTCCAGCATGTGTTATCGCTTGAGTTTTTCATCTTGGCCATTCTGATGGGTGTAAGGTGATATCTCAGGGTCGCTTTGATTTGCATTTCCCTGATGGCTAATGAGGATGAGCATTTCTTTAAGTGTTTTTCTGCCATTCGATATTCTTCTGTCGAGAATTCTCTGTTTAGCTCTGTTCCCCATTTTTTAATTGGATTACTTGGTTTTATGCTTTTCAGCTTCTTTAGTTCTTTGTATATACTGGATATTAGTCCTCTGTCAGATAAAGAGTTAGTGAAGATTCTTTCCCAATCTGTAGGCAGTCATTTTGTTTTGATGACGGTATCCTTTGCTTTACAGAAACATTCAGTTTCATGAGGTCCCATTTATTGATTGTTGCTCTTAGAGCCTGTGCTGTTGGTGTTCTGTTCAGGAAGTTGTCTCCTGTGCCAATGAGTTCTAGGCTGTTCCCCACTTTTTTTTCCAATTGATTTAGGGTATCTGGTTTTATGTTGAGGTCCTTGATCCACTTTGACTTTAGTTTTGTGCAGGGTGATAAATATGGATCTATTCTCATTTTTCTGCATGTAGACATCCAGTTGGTCCAGCACCATTTGTTGAAGATGCTGTCTTTTTTCCATTGAATGGATTTGGCTTCTTTGTCAAATACCGAGTATTCATAGGTGTGTGGATTTATTTCTGGGTCTTCTATGCGGTTCCATTGATCCTCCTTTCTGTTTCTATGCCAATACCATGCTGTTTTTATTACTGTTGCCCTGTAGTACAGCTTGAGATCGGGGATGGAGATACCTCCAGATGATCTGTTGTTGTACAGGATCATTTTGGAGATTCTAGTGTAGGCATCCAGTTAGAGCTGATCCCTGATTGCCTTGTCCCTGATTTCAGTGTGATTGATTTAAATTCTCCCCATTTAGTTTGATGTTGGATATAGGCTTGCTGTATATTGTCTTTACTATGTTCAGGTATGTGCATTGTATCCTGATCTCTCCAATACTTTAAACATGAGTGGATGTTGGATTTTGTCAAATGCTTTTTTAGCATCTAAGGAGATTATCAGGTTTTTTTTTTCTTTCAGTTTGTTAATATGGTGGATCACATTGATGGATTTCCGTATATTGAACCACCCCTTCATACCTGGGATGAATCCTACTTGGTTATAGTGGATGATATCCTTGATGTGTTCTTGCATTCAGTTTGCAAGTATTTTGTTGAGTATTTGCATCGATGTTCATAAGGGAGATTGGCCTGAAATTCTCTTTCTTTTTTGGGTCTTTGTGAGGTTTAGGTACCAAGGTGACTGGGGCTTCATAGACTGAGTTTGGTGGTGCTCCTTTTGTTTCTAGTTTGTGGAATAGTTTGAAGAGTATTGGTGTTAGCTCTTCTTTGAAGGTCTGGTAGAATTCTGTACTGAAACCATCTGGCCTTGGGCATTTTTTTTTTGCATGGGAAAATTTTGATAAACACTTCTCTTTCCTTAGGGGATATAGGACTATTTGATTTATCTGGTCTTAGTTCAGCTTTGGTAAGTGGAGTTGATCAAGAAAACTGTCCATTTCATTGAGATTTTCAAATTTTATGGCATATAGGTTTTGGAAGTAAGACCTAATAATTGTTTGGATTTCCTCAGTGTCTGTCGTTATATTCCCCTTTTCATTTCTGATTTTCTTGATTTGGATAGTGTCTCTTTGCCTTTTAGTTAGTTTGGTTAAGAGTTTGTCTATCTTGTTGATTTTCTCCAATAATCAGCTCTTGGTTTCATTGATTCTTTGGATTATTTTAATTTGTTTCTAATTCATTGATTTCAGCCCTGAGTTTGAATATTTCCAGCTGTATTCTTCTCTTTGGTATGTCTTCTTCCCCCCACCCCCAGGGCTATTAGGTGAGCCATTAAGTTGCTTGAATGAGATGATTTTAATTTCTTCTTGAAGATACTTAGAGCTATGAACTTTCTTCTTAGCAACTGCTTTCATTGTGTCCCATAAGTTTGGGGATGTTGTGCCTTCATTTTCATTGAATTCTAAGAAGACTTTAATTTCTTTATTTCTTCTCTGACCCAGCTGTCATTTAGTAGCAAGTTGTTCAGTTTCTATGTGTGTGTAGGCTTTTTGCTATTTCAGTTGTTTAGGTCCACCTTTTGTCCATGGTGATCAGATAGGATACAAGGGATTGTTTCAATCTTCTTTTATCTTCTTTTTAAATAATTAGAATATGTTAATTAAGTGTAAATAAACAGTACTAGGATGTATTTTCTGATTTAAATGTTGGTTTAAATGGAATTTCTTTTTTTTTAATTTTTATTATTAGTTACATTTTATTAACTCTGTATCCCAGCTGTGTCCCTCCCAATCCCATCCTCCTTCCCTCATCTCCTCCCTGCCCCTTTCCAAGTCCACTGATTGGAGAGGGCCTACTCCCCTTTCATCTGACCCTGCTTTATCAGGTATCTTCAGGACTGGCTGCAAAGTCCTCCTCTGTGGCTTAGCAGGACTGCTCCTCCCTTGGGGGGGTGGGAAGGTCAAAGAGCCTGCCATTGAGTTTCTGTCAGAAATAGTCCCTGTTTGCCTTACTATGGGAAACCAATTGGTTACTCTACATCCAAGCAGAGGTTCTAGATTATATCCATACATGGTCCTTGGTGGAGTATCAGTCTCAGAAAAGACCCCTGTGCCCAGATATATTTGTTCCTTGTGGAGCTCCTATCCTTTCTACATCATACTAACTCCTCCTTCTTTCATATAATTCCCTGCACTCTGCCGAAGGGTTAGTTATGAGTCTTAGTATCTGCTTTTATACACTGCTAGGTAGTCTTTTAGAGGCCCTCTACAGTAGGCTCCTGCCCTGTTACTTGTTTTCTCCTACATCCAATGCACATCCCATTTGTCTTTCTAAGTGAGGATTTGATCATCTTACCCCAGGCCCTCTTTCTTGTTTAGCTTCTTTAGGTGTATAGATTTCATTATGTTTATCATATCTTACAAGTCTATATAAGTGAGTATATACCATGTGTGTCTTTCTCCTTCTGGGATACCTCACTCAGAATGATATTTTCTACATCTTTTTTTATCTTTTGAGGCTTGCTTTGTGACCAACTATATGGTCTATTTTGAGAAGTTTCCATGACGTGCTGAGAAGAAGGTAAATTCTTTTGTGTTGGGGTGAAAGTTTCTGTAGATGTCTGTTAGGTCCAATGAGAAGGTTTTTAGGTATATAATTTTGTGAGTAACCAACAGTTATCTTTCTTTTCCTTTGTCCTTAATAAATAACATTTTTTTCATACTTGTATGCTGACATGTTTTGGTGAGAATGACTAAGAAGTATTTATTTTTTTTTTTTCAATGCAGTTTATTCGGGAACATTGAACAATCCTCGGACCCCGGGGAAAGCCAGCCCACAGCTTAAATAGCCTCTGGGTAGCCAACGCAGGCGTGCCACGGGGGCAATGCAGATAGGTCCACATAGTATGGATGTTCATTCGACAATTCACTGATCATCAGAAAAATGAGAATTATTGTATTATCTATCATTTACCTTTCTCATGTGTGTTTTAGTTAAGTTTCTATCTTTGTAATACAGTACCATGACTAAAAGCAACTTGAGATAAAGGAGTTTGTTTTGCTTGCACTATAAGGTAATAAATAGTCCATCACTAAGAAAAGTGAAGTCTCTGACATGAACTCAGTGTCTGGCTCTTTGATCACATCCCCCTAGGTAGGGAGCAGCTTTGCCAGGTCACAGAGGAAGACAATGTAGCCAGTCCTGATAAGCCCTAATAAGCTATGGTCAGATGGAAGGAGGACTCCCCTATTAGTGGACTTGGATAGGGGTATGGCAGGAGATGAAGGAGAGAGTGTGAAATTGGGAGGGGATTAGAGAAGGTGCTACAGCTGGGATACAAAGTGAACAGGCTGTAATTAATGTAAAAAATAAAAATTAATAAAAAAGAAAAGTGAGGTCAGGGACTCAAGGAAGAAACTTGGAGGCAGAAAATGAGGCAAAGAGCACAGAGAAATTCTCATTACTGTCTTGTCTCCATAATTTGCTCAGTGTGCTATTTTATACTACCTGGAACTACCTTCCCAGGGATGGCAGTTCCCACAGTCGACTAAGCTCCAAACATTTGTCCTTAGTCAAGAAATTTACCCACAGACTTGCCTTCAGTCAACCTGATAGAATTATTTTCTCAATTGACTTTCATTTTTTCCAGATGACTTTAGCTTATGTCTAAAGAATGAAAGACACCTAAAAATATGTAGGTGTATCACTTCCTTGCAGATGTTAATCAGGATGTAGCCATCAAACTTTTGAGGCTGAATTACTACTGTCTTCTTTCCCTGAAAAGCCAAAAGTACAAAAGGGTAAAATTACTAACATAAGGCTCTCATGTATCATTCAAATTCAGAAGTCATCTCCTGAGATACTGACTTCAATACTGTTCTATATTATTTTCTGAATCTTAGAAAGCACTTCATCCAAACCATTTTTTACATCCTTCATCTGATAGATGAAATGGAAATTATTCTTTATTTTCTCATTAATCATTGATATTACTGTGATGATTATATTACAGTATTTTCTATTTATATATCAAAATAATGTTTATTTCAACAACTGCTTTAGGATGTCCAAGTTGAAGAAATGACGGGGTATTGGGGTAAACTCTTGCTCTTGGGACTCTGACACAGTACAAGTCTTCACCTATTCTTTATATAATGATAGATATATAGATTAATATGTACCAATATGCATATGTACTCAGATTATGTTTTGTTTCTTTCACTCACAAATTCATTATGATTCACTTGTAGTTGGCATCTAAAGGATCTCACCTAATCCTAATTAAATCCCAAAGAATTTATTTACCTTAAACACCATAGTCAGATCCAGTTTTCATCTGATTAATACCTCACATCTAGGAGTAAATTTCAACACATGATTTCCTAAGGAATATAGTAAAACCAGATAAGATAGTGGCAACCAAATTCTCTTATTTTGAAGTGCCTTTAAAAAAAAAAGCCTGTGGAAGGAAAAGAAAGCAGATAAAAATTCAGAATAGATATTAAAGTTAGTTGTATTGTTGATAAGCTTCATAATGATATTTGTAATACATTTTAATATACAAATAACCATCTGAATCATAATTTAGTAGAGGAAAATTCATCAAAGTTTGATATATGAGATGAATTTGTGAACAAAATATATATGTCAAATAAATAGAAAAGTAAGTAAAGTGTGAAGACATAGTTGGACTCAGAATAAATTAGAAAAGAGATGTCAATAAATATTATACTCTAATTCATGTCCCCAAATTCTTTTTTTTTTTTTCAATGCAGTTTATTCAGGAACCTTGAACAATCCTCGGACCCTGGGGAAAGCCAGCCCACAGCTTAAATAGCCTCTGGGTAGCCAACCCAGGCGTGCCACGTGGGCAATGCAGATAGGTCCACATACATGGAAGCAAGCCAGATCCTCAGCCTTATCCAAATGTGGAATTGTTTGTGACAGAGAGCACTCACCATCGGGAAGGTGGAAGGCGGAAACCAGCTCCATCTTTAAGGCATAGCTTTCCGCAGCTCTCTACAGTTCCCCCTTTTTGTTTTAGACGCATCAGGCAAGAGTAGAGGTCTGATCTCTGATATTAGAAATAAATTGGGACTTTGTACTGATGTTCATTTAGGTGTCATCCACCGAAAGAGCATCAGACCCGTCCGATACCTTTTTCTCAGAGGCAGGACCTGGGGCATCAACCCACATGCAATCAGACATGCTCTTCTCTGGGTCCAAAGCGGGTGACCCTGAGTGCAGTGCTTAGCCTCGTATCCTGAGCGTAACATTTTAGCTTTTTAATTCTTAATCTGTTATATGAGTCTAATAACCTGTAGGACACAGAATGGCTAAAAAACTTTCTTCCTATTCTTTTCTTCACCAAGGAACTAGTGGTTGGAACAGTGACTATCTCTAAAGCCAAGGAAGAAAATGATAAATAATAAAACAAATGAAGGCATGTTAAGAGGATACCAGAGCCATTATAAATAGATAACTGCAGGACAAATTTAAGATCACTTTAAAATGAAACACTGTAAAATGTGAAACTTTGTATTCACTCATTACTCAACCAGCAAAAATAAAAATAAAGCTTCTGACATAGTGATACATAAAGTAAAAGTCAGTAGAAATAATGATATAACTAAGAACATTTTCAGCAAGTTTGTAATTGTTTGGTAATAATCAATGTATCTTATGACAATTGGGTAGAACTATAGTAGTAATGTATTTTATAATCTTATAATGTCTTCCCACCCCACCCCCCAAAAAAAAAACTAATAGCAAAAAGTAAAAGAATAATAGCTTTATTAGTTAGGATATCATGGGGCATGGTTTCACCAAAAGGATGAATTTAGGTTCTGTGTAAATGAATTAATTGACAGGTAGGCTTTCTGATGATATAACCTCCAGAATTCAGCTTTATTCCAGCACAAGACTGGTGTACACACATGTGGACTATGAATATTGTAAGCTTCAAAATGATAAGTGTAAGGAAATGTAAAGAAAGACCCAGAAAATTATCTAGACAAAGGGAACTCAAAATATTATTTTAACTTTTATTTCACAGCAGTTATTAATGTACTGGCACAGTCTCTATTATATAAAATATTGTCTTATAATAGTGTCAATTTAAACACTAGTCTTATTGTATAGCAATCATTTATAATTAGTCAATATTACGATTCATATACTGTAGTACCTAGAAATTTTAAAAGGTAGATGTATCTGCAATACAGTTAGAAGCATTTCAAGAAAAAAATACATTTTTTTTTCAACGACAGGCATTGCAGGGCTGAAAAAAGACATGAACAAAGAAAATTGTACAACATAAAAGTAGGAGTGTTCTTTGTTCCATTCTCACAATTTTCTCCTGTATCACTAAAACTTGCCAAAGTTAAAAACTAAAGAATATTCTCTCCTAGCCTTAAAAATAAATAATAAAATACATACATACAAGAGAGTAAATAATTCAATATATTTGTTCTTTACTTTAATAAGAACATTGAAAATTATCTATTATGTGTGTGATATAACACATAAAAATTTCCAAGTATATATGAGAACAGTAACTTGTTAAATAAAACATTAAATTAAGGATGACTGTCTTATAACTCACACCCACTAAACAATAGACTATAAAAATCTTTTATGCATTAAACTAATGTCATGAATAAAATTTAGTGGCAGAAGTGAAAACTAAACCAACACAAACCAAGACTTATATGCAGTTATTTCAGTGTGAAGTGGAACTATATAGAAAAAAAGTAAGAAAATGAATTAAATAGGGTTATAGCTTACTTGTTCCATAATTTCTCATAATTACTTATCAAACTAGTAATAACCTTTGATTAATAATGACATGCTAGAAATAATCTACTAAACTTAGTATACATTTTAGTTAGAAGTTAGCCAGCTATTATAGTTTAATGTACTGTTTTTGTTTGTTGGTTTTGAGACAGAGTTTCATACATCATAGGTTAGTCTCCAACTTGTTTTGTAGCTTAGTAATCTTGAACATAGATTCGCTTGCTTCCAGTCCCTGACTGACATGTACTATCACACATGGTTTATATTGTGCTATGGATAAAATCCAGAGTCTTATGCATATTCAGCATGCAATTTACAGACAATTTACATCCTATGCTTTCTGTACACTTGTAAACAATTATTCCTATAGATGTGCAATTTAGTCCTGTAAAGAAATTGAATATGGGCATTATGTGTGTTACATATATTAGTAAATATCATCTTAAGAAAAAAGAAAATTCAATAATGAAAAAATAAATACTTAACTCTCAAGTGACTATGAATTCAGTAATATAACGTAGCTACATGTGAATGATATAGATGTTTATATACAGCTAGCTACCCAACTTGCTATTTATTTTCCAGTAGTTTTTGTTTATATAGCAATCAATATTCCCTTGTGTTTGTGAGAGAGAGAGAGAGAGAGAGAGAGAGAGAGAGAGAGAGAGAAAGTTGAAAATAAGATTTCACCATGTAATCCAGGCAGGCCTCATGTTTGTATTTCTGCTCTTTCAGCTTGGTGAGTATTGTGATTATGAGCAAACTGAGTTGATTTTCTTTTCTTTTCTTTGAACCTTGAATGATACACATTTTAGAATTAGAAAGGTAATAACCCTTTGCTTGAAACTTTTTTACACTAATTAACTTCTAGTATAAAGCCTTCCTTCATAAGTTCTGTAATTTTATTTTTCCTAGTGGAGAATTTAAACCTCACTTGCTTCTCTGTCACAATAAGCTAAATAACACTTATATTCTGTGTTCTAATTCGTATGCAGCAACTTCAAAATCATCAGTGAGTAAGTACAGAGTGATTATCTGATGCTCAGTATATGTGTCTAGTCTTTTGTAGATGTTGCTGCATAATTCTTGGCTGAGTTGATAGCTGTCTTTGCAAACATTAAAATACATTTTCTTAATTTTATTTGTTTGTCCAACTTGCTCCATTGTTAACTATCATGGTAAAAAAGAAAAGCTTTGGAATAAACATGTAATATAAAGAAAGTCTCTTTGTTTATATTTTTTAATCTGAACTTACTAGAATAATAATGTTATGAAATAACACTGTACATGAACATGGTTTCCTTCCTTCCAGATATATTTTTAAGCTAACTCAAGAAGATAAGCAGGTGAGCATAGAGCTCTGAGCAGTGATTATAGCAAATTTACAGAGGCAAAAGTCAGCTGACAGAACCCCAAGTAAAATAAACATTTCTAAATTTGTATTGTTCCTTAGCATAGATTTGGTAGTTTCTGATGCCTAGATTGTGATGTGATAATAAAGAAAACCAAAATAACAGTAATTTGTTGATAAATAAGTTACGATTAATAATTATGTTGACACTCAGTTTCTGTCAGTTGCCAGCTTTTATATTTATTTTCTTTGAAACTGTTCCTTTTTGAGGGTCCTTTTGAAGCAAAGGTAAGAGGATAACACAATTGACATTTACTTAGGGAAAGTGCATACATACTATATTCTCAAGCAAATGAGACAGAAAAAAAGGACAAAAATCAAACTTACCATGTTAAAAAGTAAGCTGGGGCTTTACATTGTCATCTGTCTATTTTGTAGCATGTTGTATGTTTAATTACAAATTTCTATAATATTGTAGTCATTGACATTCTTTTTCAAATATTGTATCATTGTCTGCTAGGCATGAATTTAAAACTCAATTATTAAGGTTAGGAAATTTGAGGGTGGTTTCATTCAATGAATGAACAGAATTTTATTTGCGAAGGTTCTTAAAGATCCAGTAATGTTTTTGATCTACTTGGATTCAGTTTTGTGCAGGGTGATAAGTATGGATCTATGTTCATTTTTCTACATGTAGACATCCAGTTAGACCAGCACCATTTGTTGAAGATGCTATTTTTTTCCATTGTATGGTTTTGGCATCTTTGTCAAAAATCAGGTGTCCATAAGTGTGTGGGTTTATTTCTGAGTCTTCTGTTCAGTTCCATTGATCCACCGTTCTGTTTCTATGCCAGTACCATGAAGTTTTTATAACTGTTCCTCTATAGTACAGCTTGAGATCAGGGATGGAGATACCTCCAGAAGATCTTTTATTGTAGAGGATTGTTTTAGCAATTCTTGGTTTCTTTGTTATTCCATTCGAAGTTGAGAATTTTTCTTTCCAAGTCTATAAAGAATTGTGTTGGCATTTTGATGGGAATTGCATTAAATCTGTAGATTGCTTTTGGTAGGATGGCCATTTTTACTATGTTAATCCTGCCAAGCCATGAGCATGGGAGATCTTTCCATCTTCTCATATCTTCTTCTAATTCTTTCTTCAGAAACTTGAAATTTTTTTCATAAAAGTCATTGACTTGCTTGGTTAGGGTTACACCAAGGTACTTTATGTCATTTGTGGCTATTGTGAAGGGTGTTGTTTCCCTAATTTCTTTCTCAGCCCATTTGTCTTTTGTATACAGGAGGGCTACTGATTTTTTTGAGTTAATTTTGTATCCTGCCACTTTGCTGAAGGTGTTTATCAGCTGTAGGAGTTCCCTGGTAGAGTTTTTGGGGTCACTCATGTATACTATCATATCATCTGCAAATAGTAATAATTTGACTTCTTCTTTTCCAATCTTTATCCCCTTGATCTCCTTTAACTGTCTTATTGATCTAGCAAGGACTTCCAGCACAGAGGGACTGCCTCTGACACAATCTGATTGGCCTGCTCTTTGATCACCTCCCCCTGAGGAGGGAGCAGCCTTACCAGGCCACAGAAGAAGACAATGCAACCATTCCTGATGTGATCTGATAGACTAAGATCAGAAGGAAGGAGAGGAGGACCTCCTCTATCAGTGGACTTGGGGAGGGGAATGCATGCAGAAAGGGGAGAAATGGTGGGATTGGGAGGGGAGGAGGGAGGGGCTTATGGGGGGATATAAAATGAATAAAGTGTAATTAATAATGATAATAATAAAAGGAAAAAAAAAGATCCAGTAAGGTAAGCTCAATTACTTCTTGGCTTCTTCTCCTCTCAACACAGCATTCTCAATATTTTAACAATAGTCTGGCTAACAGTCTTCATAAAGATTGTTTTTGGTTGTAACAACTTGCATGTCAACATTATTATGCACATGAGCTTTCTTATTTTTAGGTGACTTTGCCCTCAAATTAAGTAATACCATATTTATTATAATCTTTACAAAGAGTTTGAAATCTGTTAATTACAATTATTTTCTTGTATGTTTAAATATGTGTCATAGTACAGCCTTGAAGATCAGAGGACAACTTGTGGTAACTGATTCTCTGTTCCCACTATGTTGGTGCCAGAACTGAACTCGGATTGTCAGGCTTGGCAGCAACTGTATCTATACATTTCCCTATCTTAAGGCATTGAGACATGTTTTTATTAAGTTATAGCATAAAAATGTTTCATACTTGAAAGAAACAAAGGATAAGATATGAGCTAATTAGTCCTGGCTAGATTAAGGCAGTTTAGAATTCTTAGCTTCTTCTGTAATATTTTATTTCATTTTATATGATTAATTTTGGAGACATAAGCATTGGTTAAAACTAAATTTCACCACTTCTTTAAAATATATTTATCTATTTTTTTTAGTATGAATGTTTGTTTGCATCAATGCCTGTGTACTCCTTTCATGCCTAGTACCTGTAAATGGCAGAATTGGATAAACTGGGCTTTTGCTAAAAACTGATTTTAAAATCATTATGTAAGCCAGGAACAGTGGTGCACACCTGTAATTCCAGTACTCGGGAGGTGAAGTCAGGTGGATCTCTGTCACTTTGAGGCAAGCCTGATATACAAAATGAGTCTAGAACAATCAAGGCTACACAAAGAACCCCAGTTTCAAAAGCTGAAAAAAAAATCACTGTGTATAAAAGGTTTCAAAATTTAAAAAGATTATGAGCATAAGTAAAACACAGCCACAGTAAGAAATAGTGAAAGAGATGAACAGAACTAATATAACATAGAAAATTTTTAAAGAAACATTGTATTTCAAAACTCAAAAGAAAAATCTTAGTCACTGATTTAAGAAACATTATAAGGGACACCAAGATGGCAGAGACCAGTGTGTACTATCTCTGAAGGGCAGAGGATTCAAAACTCCAAAACTGGTGATTAGATGCATGGTTGAAGCCAGACCATTGACTTTGAGGCCTCCCAGGCTAGAGGGGACACCCTTTGAGCTTGGACAGATTAGATACAGGCCCCTCATCGATGTCTCTGAGATAACTATTGAACCCCAGTAGTCTCAGCTGCACATTCACTGGCTCCACCAGTGGCTGTGGTGGCTATGCCTGGGGACAAGGAGTACATAATCTCAGGTACATGATCTCTTTATTTCAAAGGCCAAAGAGGGGACCAAAATATGAGAGTAAAAAACTGTGGACCCTCTGAGTTTGCTGTGTACATCTATAAGTGAGATCCTGGGCCCTGTGTGCTTTCCACAAACATCTGCCAGTGAGAGAGTGCATCTGTGATAGAGTGCATACAGAGCCCCACTCCAGGGTCACTCTAAGACCACCAGACATCAGATCACTCCCACTCCCACTGTGTGCAACATAGGGATCCCTGGGACACTGTTCTCAACAGTGAAGCCCCTGTTCTATGGATCGCCCAGTGAAGTCCAGCCAAACAATTTGTGGAAACAATTCCTGAAGCCAAGATGATGCATCTCAGGCAGATCTGAGCATTTGGAGCAAAATACCAAGACAGATTTGTGGGACTCTGAGTCATTCAGGGCACCTGTGCATGCGCACTGCACCCCTGAACCATGCCTGCACCACAACCTGCTCTTTTTTTTTCTTCTTTATTAATTACATTTTATTAACTTTTTATCCCCCCTGTGGTTTCCTCCCTCTTCCTGTCCCAATCCCTCCCTTCCTCCACCCTCTGCATGCATGCCCCTCCCCAAGTCCACTGATAAGGGAGGTCTACTTTTCCTTCCTTCTGATCCTAGTCAATTAGGTCCTCCTTGCCTTTAGGAATTGAGCAGGACCCAGCAGGCACCAGAAATTAACAGACAACACCTGAGACGGAGAGATGGGTAGAGGTCAGTGAAAAAGCACAACCAGCAAAAGGCAAAGCAATATGACATCCCCAGAACCCAGTTATCCAGGGACAAGTAGTCCTGGACACCCTAACATAAAATTCAAGAAGATGACCTTACATCTATGCTTATGAAGAGGTTAATGGAGCAAGCAAATAAAATGCATAATGATTTAGGGGAAGATATAATAAAACAGATTATGGTCATCGGTAAAGAAATACAGGAAGATGCAGCCAAACAGCTTATGGCATTCAGAGAGGAAATGATTAAACCACAACCTGCTCTTGAGCTCCTCCCTTATAAGCAGGCACACTTCAAAGCACACTCCTGCACTTGTGCACATGCACATGTGACCTTTCCCACTTATCTGCATTTGAAACATCAACAACCACTCTCAAACCTGGGGACCACTATCAGCTTCCTAAAGAATATTCAAGAATCCAGCGATAGACATACCCAGTCTGCGGTACAGGTTTCAGGAACAAACAAGGTAGATCTTCAGATGGCTAGAGGCTAGCATAAGAATACAAACAACAAAAACCAGGACATCATGACTTCACCAAAATCTACAAAAACCAACCGGATATTTTATTACAGCTGAAACACAGAAAAATGATCTTAAATCAATAATTACAATCTATAATTTGAGGCACATAAAGAGGAAATGAAGGAAATATGGAGGTACATAAAGAGGAAATAAACCAAAAAAAAAAAAAAAAGAGGCCATGATGGAAAGACAGGAATCGACATTCAAACAGATGAAGGAAATAGTGCAAGACATGAAAACAGAATTAGAATCAATACAGAAAACATAAACACAGAAAATCCTGGAGCTGGAGAAGGTAGAGAAGAGATCAGGAACCACAAAGACAAGCATCACCAACAAAATACCAGAGATGGAAGGGAGAATCTCAGGCACTAAATATACAAATGGCAGTAATTGATACATCTCTCAAGAAAAAATAAAACAGGAAAAGTCCCAAACACAAAACATCCAAGAAATCAAGGATACCATGAAAAGACAAAATCTAAGAATAATAAGAATAGAAAAAAAAAAAAAGAATATTCCAGTCTCCACCCCCGAGGGAGGAGTAGCCCTGATAGGCTACAGAGTACTTTGTAACCAGCCTTGAAGATACCTGATAAACCAGGTCAGATGAAAGGAGGGGAGGTCCTTACCTATCTGTGGACTTGGAAAGGGGCAAGGAGGAGATGAGAGAGGGAGGGTGTGATTAGGAAGAAATGAGGAAGGGGGATACAGCTGGGATACAAAGTTAATAAACTGTAACTAATATTAAAAAAATAAAGAGGAAAAAAAGAAAATTGTTAAATAAATTTTAACTTGGGATTATGAAACAATTTCCAGCAATTTCTGCAATGGTTTTAAATAGTTTATACTGTGAGTTTATGCAAAGTGAATGTTATACAATCCAAATATTGATGAACTCTATAAGAGCACTGAAGATGCTCCATATCCTACAATAGCAAAGATACGTGTAAGATTTAATTCTTTTTTCTTTTTTTTATTATTAGTTACATTTTATTAACTCCGTATCCCAGCTGTATCCCGCTTCCTCATTCCCTCCCAATCCCACCCTCCCTCTCTCATCTCCTCCCTGCCCCTTTCCAAGTCCACTGATTGGGGAGGACCTCCTCCCTTTTCATCTGACCTATTTTATCAGATATCTTCAGGACTGGGTGCAAAGTCCTCCTCTGTGTCCTAGCAAGACTGCTCCTCCCTTGGAGGGTGGGGAGGTCAAAGAGCCTACTATTGAGTTCCTGTCAGCAATAGTCCCTGTTCCCCTTACTAGGGAAAAAACCAATTGGGTACTGAGCTACCATGGTCTGCATCTGAGCAGAGGTTCTAGGTTATATCAATACATGGTCCTTGGTGGAGTATCAGTCTCAGAAAAGACCCGTAAGCACATGCATGAAATTAATATGCATTTTTTTGTCTTTAATAAATAGTGAAGCCATACATATACCAAAAAAAAGTCCTTAAATATTCAAGAATTGTATAGAATGCCACATAGACTAGAGAAGAAAACAAACTCCTCATGTCTCACAGTAGCCAAAACACTAAACTTGCAAAATATAGTAAAATGAAAAATATAGTAAAATATAGTAAAATGAAAAATATAGTAAAAGCAGGATGGGAAAGGCCAAGTAACATGCAAAGGTAGACCATTCAGAATCATACTAGACTTCTCAACAGAAAGCATGAAAATCAGAAAAGCCTGGAATAGATGTCATTCAGACTCCAAGAGACCACAGATATCAAACCAGACTAGTAAACCTAGCAAAACTTTCAATGATCATAGTTGTAGAGAACAAAATATTCCATGACAAAACTAAATTTAAACAATATCTACACAGCATCCCAGCTCTACAGAAGATATTAGAAGGAAAACTCCAATCTAATGCAATCAAATACAGTAAAGAAAAATTAGGACATATTCTAGCAATAAAAAAATCAAAAGAAAACAAACATAGATACACACTAGCAACACCAACTTCACAATGAAAGGAACTAACATTCATTGTTCACTATTATCTATCAACATCAATGGACTCAACTCTCCGATAAAAAAACAGACTAAAAGAATGGTTGCTGAAACATTCTGCTACATCCAAGACACCTCTGCAACAAAGACAGACACTCCTCAGAGAAAAGGGCTGGAAAAAAAGTTTTTCAAGCAAATGGACCCAGAAAACAAGCTGAAGTAGTTATCCTAATATTTAACAAAATAGTTTCAAGTAAAATTAATAAAAAAAAAAAATGAGAAGGGACACTTCATTTTCATCAAAGGAAAAATCTACCAGGAAAACATCACAATCCAGAACATCGATTCCTCAAATACAAGACCACCTGATTTCTTAAATGAAACATTAATAAAGCTTAAATCACACATCAATTCCAATGCATTTTTGTGGGGAACATCAACACTACACTCTCATCAAGGGACAGATCATCTAGACAGAATTTAAATGGGGTAATAATGACACTTACAGAAGTACTAAGTCAAATGGACCTAATAGAAGTCTACAGAACTTTTCAATCAAACTCAAAGGATTATACCTTCTTCTCAGCACCCCATGGAAACTTCTCCATAATTGACTATACAAAGCAAGCCTCAACAGATACAAGAAGATTGAAATAATTCCTTGTATCAGATCACCATGGAATAAAACTAGACCTAAACAACAGGAATAATGAAAAGCCTATACTTGCATGGAAACTAAACAACTCTCTACTCAGTGACAGCTGGATCAAGGAAGAAATAAAGAAACAAGAGACTTCTCAAAATTTAATGAAAATGAAGGCACAACTTATCCAAACTTATGGAAAACAATGTAAATAGTGCTAAGAGGAAATTTCAAAGCACTGAGTACCTTCAGAAGGAAGTTTGAGACTTCTCATACAAATGACTTAACCACATGCTCAAAAGCCTTAGGAAAAAAAAAGGGAGCAGCCACTCAAAGAGTAGTAGACAGTTAGAAATAATCCATCTGTGGGCTGGATCAACAAATTAGAAACAAAGAAAAAAATTAAAAGAGTCAATGAAACCAGTAAATGTTTCTTTGATAAAATCAAGAAGCTAGACAAACCTTTAGCTAAACTAACTAAAAGGCAGAGAGAAACTATCGAAATCAACAAAATCAGAAAAAAAAATGGAGACATAATGACAGACACAGAGGTATTTCAAAGAATCATTCAGTCTTACTTCAAAAGGCTATATGACACAAAATTTGAAAATTCCACATGAAATGGACAATTTTCATTTACCAAAGCTAAACCAACATAAGGTAAATAAATAAAACAGTCCTATATCCATAAAGAAAATAGAAACAGCCATCAAAAGTCTCCTTCCCCAAAGAAGCCCAGTGCCAGATGGTTTCAGTGCAGAATTCTAACAGACCACCAAAGAAGAGCTAACAAATGCTCTGCAAACTATTCCATAAAATAGAAACAGAAGGAAAACTACCAAATCCATTTTCTGATGCCATAGTAACCTGGATGCCTAAGCCACACAAAGCCCCAACAACAGCAACAACAAAAGAAATATTCACACCTAGCCCTCTTATATATAGTGACAAAAAAATACTCAATAAAATACTCGCAAATCAAACCCAAGAACACATAAAGATATCATCTAAAATGACCAAGTAGGCTTCACTCCAGGCATGCAGGAATGGTTCAATATATAGAAATCCATTAATGCATAGCATTCTGCAGCTCTCTACAGTTCCCCCTTTTTGTTTTAGACGCATCAGGCAAGAGTAGAGGTCTGATCTCTGATATTAGAAATAAATTGGGACTTTGTACAGATGTTCATTTAGATGTCATCCACCCAAAGAGCATCGGACCCGTCCGATACCTTTTTCTCAGAGGCGGGACCTGGGGCATCAACCCGCATGCACCGATGGTGAGTGCTCTCTGTCAGGAACAACTCCACATTTGGCTAAGGCCGAGGATCTGGCTTGCTTCCATGTATGTGGACCTATCTGCATTGCCCCCGTGGCACGCCTGGGTTGGCTACCCAGAGGGTATTTAAGCTGTGGGCTGGCTTTCCCCGGGGTCCGAGGATTGTTCAATGTTCCTGAATAAACTGCATTGAAAAAAAAAAAAAAAAAAAGAAATCCATTAATGTAATCCACCACATAAGCAAATGGAAGGGGAAACATTAATCATCACTTTAGATTCCAAAAAAAAAAAAAAAAAAACCATTATGAAAAAATCCAGCACCCACTCATGTTGAAAATCTTAGAGAGATCAGAGATACAAGGCACATACCTAAACATAGTAAAGGCAATATACAGCAAAATATAGCCAACTTCACCATTTAAAAATTTAAAAATTGCAATTTTTAAACTGAAGGAGAAAAAGCACATGATCATCTCCTTAGAGGCTGAAAAAGCATTTGACAAAATCCAACATCCATTCATGTTTAAAGTCTTGGAGAGATCAGGGATACAAGGCACATACCTGGACATAGTAAAGGCAATATACAGCAAGCCTATAGCCAACATCAAACTCAATGGAGAGAAACTTAAATCAATCCCACTGAAATCAGGGTCAAGGCAAGGCTGTCCACTCTCTCCGTATCTCTTCAACATTGTTCTTGAAGTCCTTGCTAGAAGGAGATCAAGGGGATATAAATTGGAAAGGAAGAAGTCAAAGTATCACTATTTGCAGATGATATAATAGTATACCTGAGTGACCCCAAAAATTCTACCAAGGAACTCCTACAGCTGATTAACTCCAACAAAATTTTTAACAGAACTTGAAAGAACAGGTCTCAATTTCATATGGGAAAACAAAACAAAACAAAAAACACCAGAATTGCTAAAACAGTCCTATATAATAAAAGATCTTCTGGAGGTATCTCCATCACTGATCTCAAGCTGTACTATAAAGCCAGAATAATAAAAACTGCATGATACTGGCAGAGAAGCACTTTCAAAGATCAATGGAATTGAATAGAAATCCCAGAAATAAACCTACACACAAATAGATACCTTGAGTTTTGACAAAGAAGGCAAAACAATACAATGGAAAAAAGATAGCATCTTCAACAAATTGTGCTGGTCTAACTTGATGTCTGCATGTAGAAAAATGCAAGTAGATACATATGTATCACTCTGCACTAAATTAAAGTCCAAGTGGATCAAGGACTTCAACATAAAACTAGACACATAAAACCTGTTAGACAAAAAAGTGGGGAAGAGCCTGTAACTCATTGGTAACTTTCTGAACAGAACACCAACAGTATAAGTCTCTAAAGCAACAATCAATAAATGGGACCTCATAAAACTGAAAAGCTTTTGTAAAGAAAAACACACTGTCATCAGAACAAAAGCACAGCCTACAGATTTGAAAAGGATCACCAACCCTATATCTGACAGAGGGCTAATATCCAGAATAAAGAACTTAAGTTGAACACCAACAAATAATCCAATTAAATATAAGGTTAAGAATTAAACAGAGAATTCTCAATACAGGTATACTGAATGGTAGAGAAACACTTAAAGAAATGTTCAGTGTCGTTATTCATCAGGGAGTTGCAAATCAAAATGACTCTGAGATTTCACCCTACATCCATCAGAATGGACTTCAACATAAAACTAGACACATAAAACCTGTTAGACAAAAAAGTGGGGAAGAGCCTGTAACTCATTGGTAACTTTCTGAACAGAACACCAACAGTATAAGTCTCTAAAGCAACAATCAATAAATGGGACCTCATAAAACTGAAAAGCTTTTGTAAAGAAAAACACACTGTCATCAGAACAAAAGCACAGCCTACAGATTTGAAAAGGATCACCAACCCTATATCTGACAGAGGGCTAATATCCAGAATAAAGAACTTAAGTTGAACACCAACAAATAATCCAATTAAATATAAGGTTAAGAATTAAACAGAGAATTCTCAATACAGGTATACTGAATGGTAGAGAAACACTTAAAGAAATGTTCAGTGTCGTTATTCATCAGGGAGTTGCAAATCAAAATGACTCTGAGATTTCACCCTACATCCATCAGAATGGCTAAGATAAAAAATTCAAGTGACAGCATGTGCTGCAGAGGTTGTGGAGAAAGGGGAACTATCCTCCATTTCTAGTGGGAATGTAAGCTTATACAACCACTTTGGAAATCAATCTGGCACTTTCTCAGGAAATTAGGAATAATGCTACCTCAAGATCCAGCTATACAACTCGTAGGCATATATCTGAAATATGTTCAACTATACAACAATGACATTTGCTCAACCATGTTTGTAGCAGCTCTATTCATAACAGCCAAAATCTGGAAACAACCTATATTTACCTCAATGGAGGAATAGATATAGAACTTGAGGTACATTTACACAATGGAATACTACTCAGCTAATAAAAGCAAGTAAATCATGAAATTTGCAGGCAAATGGTGGGAACTAGAAAAGATCATCTTGAGTGAGGTAACCCAGAAGAAGGAAGACACACATGGTATATAATGTATATATAATGTTGTATATAATACATACATATATTATAAGCATATAATATAGGATAAGCATATTAAAATCTATAGTCCTAAAGAAGCTAAACAACAAGAAAGATCCTAGGGAAGATGCTCAATCCTCATTCAGAAGGTCAAATGTGATAGACATTAGAAGCAGGAGAATACAGGAAGCAGGACATGAGCCTACCAAAGATGGTTCCCTAGTGTGGGGAGCAGGAGCTGTCTGTGGCATGAACGCAGTGGCAGACTCTTTGATCACCTCCTCCCTGGGGCCAGTCTTGCCAGGCCTCAGAGGAAGACAATGCAACCATTCCTGATGAGACCTGATAGACTAGGGTCAGATATAAAGGACTAGGGGATGGGCATAGGAGGAGAAGAGGGAGGGAGGGATTGGGAGGAGATGAGGGAGAAGGCCACAGCTGGGATACAAAGTGAATAAATTATAATAAATAATTAATAAAAAATAAAAAGAAAAAGAAGCGTTATAAACTCTGATGATGAATACATGATGAATAAAAGTGACATCACAGGTAAAAAAAAAAAAGTATAGCTAGTTAACAAAACCAAATTTTGAATTGGGAATGCACAAGCACATGACATTCATAGTTCCATGCGGATTTGCAATGGTATTATTTTACCACAATTCATAGTACACACAATTCTCTTAATAGTGCAGGAATAATTTTATAAATAAAGCTGAGAGCATTTATGCTATAGTAAAAGATACTAATAAAGCAAGAAAGTAAGCAGAAAATGGGAGAAGTTATTTGCAACATAAACTTTAAAGAAGAAACCTGTGCTGGGAAACATAAATGTTTTTTGCTTGTCAGTGAATTAGACTTATTAAGAAAGATGCTAAGTTGGGAAGAGAATTTCATTAAAAGAGGGAAGATATTCAAGCCATTAATTAGCATGTGAAAAGGTGCTCAATTTTAAATGAAATAGCACTGTGTGTTAGTGGGAAAAGACTCGCCAACATATCTATAATTTACATAAGTAGCATAAAATTATTTGCAAATAATAAAGCTACTTAAATGTTACATTTCATAAAAAGCCAGACAGTGCAGATATGTTTAGAGCTTTTTTTTTGCAACTATGTACTAAATATGTGTATAGACCTACAATCTTGAACATGTATTCTAGATTTTGTACCCAATAAAAGAACATGCATTTCTAAGCAAAAATAAATTTTCTAAAAGTCTACAATGGATTGAGACAAATCGTATTTCCAAAAATGAAATAACATTAGATAATTTTAAAAGGATGCTATAGTCATACATAGTGTTTGTTAACACATTAAAGGAGCCTAAAAGATACACCAATAGAGTCTACCTCACATTACGGAATGAAGACAAACCTCTTACTTTAGTTTTATTTGAAATAAGTTCCAGATCACAAAGAAAGAGAGCACAACTTCAGTTGAGGTGTACCAAAAAAAGCACAATGTACTCTTGATCAAGATGTACAATTGAAAAGCAAGCATACCAGGTAGAAGTACTCATGAGTCTTAGTCTATTGTAGGCGGTAACTGTAAGTTCCCTATTGCCTGGGGTTTGGCTTCAGTGTCCTTTACTACTAGCTAGTTTAAAAAAAAAATGACCACAAAGAAAATGAATGAAAAATCAAGAGATCTGCCACTTATTTCACTTGGTTCCAAGAATTTAGCAGGGCCTTTGTGTTAATAAAGGTTTTACTGAGTTTAAGGAATGTGGAAAAACATTTCAAAAGGATTAAAACATGTGTAAGAGTCTTACAAGATTAGAGAAATAAAAAGATTTGAGTTCCTTGTATTAAACACAAGGTTTACAATGTTTAATACAAAATAATAATTTTTAATATTTCTTATAATTTGAAAAAAGTGAGCATATATTGAAATTGTCTATCCTTCCTGTGTTTTGTGTCCTTAGTGGTCTGTCTGGAACCTGTTATGTTATGCTATATTATGTCATTGATCTGTCCCTGTTGCTATGATATATCCCTGCTGTTTCACTGCTCTGGCAGCGAAGGGGGAGTTAGTATGACGTGGAAAGGATAGAAGCTCCATAAGGACCAAATATATCTGGGCACAGGAGTCTTATCTGAGACTAATACTCCACCAAGGACCATGTATGGACATAACCTAGAACTTCTGCTCAGATGTAGATCGTGGTAGCTCAGTAACCAATTGGTTTCCCATAGTAAGGGGAACAGAGACTATTTCTGACAAGAACTCAATAGCAGGCTCTTTGACCTCAAGATCCAGCCATACCTCTCCTAGGCATATATCCAAAAGGGGCTCAAGTACACAAAAAGGACATTTGCTCAATCATATTGAAGGCAGCTTTATTTGTAATAGCCAGAAGCTGACAACAGCCCAGATGCCCCTCAACTGAAGAATGGATGCAGAAGTTGTGGTACATCTACACAATGGAGTACTACTCTGCAATGAAAAATAAGGAAATCATGAAATTTGCAAGTAAATGGTGGGATCTGGAAAGAATCATTTGAGTGAGCTGTCCCAGAAGCAGAGGGACACACATGGTATATACTCACTCATATAGACATATAACATAGGATAAACCAACTAAAACCTGTACATCTAAAGAAACTAATTAAGAGAGAGGACTCTGACTAAAACCCTCAATCCCCATCCCAAAAGGGGTGTCTAAAAGGATAGACACCAGAAGAAGAAAACAGGAAACAAGCTAGGAACCTGCCACAGAGGGCCTCTGAAAGCCTCTGCCCTGCAGACTATCAAAGCAGACACTCAGACTTATGGCCAACTGTTGGGCAAAGTGCATGGAATCTTATGTAAGAAGTGGGAAATAGTAAGATCTGGAGAGGACAGGAACCCCACAAGGAGAGCAACAGAACCAGAAAATTTGAACACAGAGGTCTTCCCAGAGACTCATACTCCAAACAAGTATCAGGCATGGAGATAACCTAGAACCCCTGCACAGACGTAGTCCATGGCAGTATAGTGTCCAAGTGGGTTACATAGTAATGGGAGGAGGGGCTGCCTCTGACATAATCTGATAGGCCTGTTCTTTTATCACCTCCCCCTGAAAGGAGAGCAGCCCTACCAGGCCACAGAAGATGACAATGCAGCCATTCCTGATGTGATCTGATAGACTAAGATCAGAAGGAAGGAGAAGAGGACCTCCCCTGTCAGAGGACTTGGGGAGGGGCATGCACAAGAAGGGGGAGGAAGGGTGGGGCCAGGAGGGGAGAAGGGAGGTGCTTATGGGGGGATACAAAGTGAATAAACTGTAATTAATTAAAAATTAAAAAAAAAACTAATCAAGAGGGAGGACTTTTGCAAAAATGCTCAATCCCTATCCAGAAAGGAAAAAAAGGATGGATATCAGAAGAAGGAGAAAAGAGGGAACAAGTCAGGAGCCTGACACAGAGGACCTCTGAAAGGCTCTGCACTGTAGACTATTAAAGCAGATGCTGAGACTTATTGGCAACCTTTGGGCAGAGTGCAGGAAATCTTATGAAAGAAGTAGGAAACAGTAAGATGTGGAGAGGATGGGAACGCCACAAGGAGAGCAACAGAACCAAAAAAATCTGAGCACAAGGGGCATTCCTGAGACTGATACTCCAACCAAAGACCATGCATGGAGACATCCTAGGACCCCTGCACAGATGTAGCCCATGGCAGTTCAGTATCCAAGTGGGTTCCATTGTAATAGGAACAGGGACTGTCTCTGACATGAACTGATTGGCCTGCTCTTTAATCACCTCTCCCTAACGGAGGAGCAGACTTACCAGGCCACAGAAGACAATGCAGCCACTCCTGATGAGACCTCATTGAAAGAAGGAAAAGAAGACCTCCCCTATCAGTAGACTTGGGGAGGAGCATGCATGCAGAGGGTAGAGTAAGGGAGGGATTGAAAAAGGAGAAGGGAGGGAACCACAGGGGGGATACAAAGTGAATAAAGTGTAATTAATAAAGAATTAAAAAATATATAAACTCAAAAAAAAAAGACAGACATGGGTTGCATGATCTCTCATATGTGAGAGATAAAATAGTGATATGACCTGAAAACCAATATTAATTATAATGTTTATAAAAGCTATTCCTGGGGAAATTGAATAAATATCTATCCACTTTAGGGAACTGACAACAAAATCAATGATACCACCAAAGATCAACATGATCCGAAAATGACGTTTATAAACATACATATGGATGTATGGGTCAGGAGTTGCTTACAGGAACAAAAATAACTAGAGCCTACCTCAGTGTTGATGAACAACTAACAAACACAAATATAAAGCACACTGTATCACTATGTTTTAATTCAACAGCTGGAAGCTATCTCTTCCATTTAGATATGGAGTTATATCTTCCAGGTAACAAGGTTGATGTCAGCCTCTTCTAGGCTTATCATGTCTGAGGTTGGCTTGTCTGAGATAGCTTTCAATTGTCCTAGTTGCTAATAAAAGCTTGGGAAAAAAGAGGCCTAAGTGACTCTGCTCAGTTACATAAATTTCCTGAAGATTTTAAGGTGTTTTCTTTAGATTAAGTCTTTTTAATTTCATTTTGATTTTCTCTGTTTTTTTATATAACTTTTTATGTATACATTTTTTTCACTTTGTAGCCCAGCTACAGCTCCACCCTTATCACCTCCCAATCCAGCCCTCTCTCCCTACCTCATCTCCTCCCACATCCCTTCAACAGTCCACAACAGATAGTGGTGGACTTCCCCCGCTTCCATCTGACCCTAGCCTATCAGGTCTCATCAGGACTGTCTTTCATAGTCTTCCACTGTGACCTGGTCAAGCTGCTGCCACTGCAGGGGAAGTTGATCAAAGAGCTAGCCAATGAGTTCATGTCAGAGAGAGCCCATGCTCTCCTGACTAGAGAGCCTATTTGGAGACAGTGCTACCGTGAGTACTATGCAGAGGGTCTAGGTTATCTCCATGAATGGTCTATGTTGGAGTCTCAGTCTCAGAAAAGACAACTAGGCCTGGATTTTTGGTTCTGATGTTCCCCTTGTGGAGCTCCAGACCCTTCCAGGTCTTTCTACCTTCCCCTTCTTTCATAAGATTCACTGCATTCTGCCCAAAGTTTGGCTATGAGTCTCAGCATCCACTTTAATACCCTTCTGGGCAGAGCCTTTCAGAGGCCCTTTGTGGTTAGGCTCCTGTCTTGTTCCTTATTTTCACCTTCTTCTGATTTCTCTTTCTGAGTAAAGATTGAGCATCTTACCCAGGATCCTCCTTTTTGCTTAGCTCTTTTAGATATACAGATTTTAGTATGATTATCCTATATCGTATGTCTAATATCTTCTTTTAAGTGAGTATAATATCATGTGTGTGTTTCTACTTCTGGGATAGCTCACTCAGGATGATCTTTTTTAGTTCCCACCATTTGCCTGCAAATTTCATGATTTCCTTGTTTTTAATTTCTAAGTAGTATTCCATTGTGTAAATGTACCACACTTTCTGTATGAATTCCTCAACTGAGAGACATCTGGGTTGTTTCCATATTCGGCTATTACTAATAAAGCTGCTACAAACATAGTGGAGTAAATTTGGATATGTGCGTGGTATAGCTGGATCTTGAGCTAACGCTATTCTTTTATTTTAATTTTAATTTGAATATTAATTACTGTTTATTCATTTTGAAATCCACATGTAGCCCCAACCATCATTCCCTCCCAATTCTGCCCTCCCTCCCTCATCTCTTCCCATGCCCCTCTCTAAGACCACTGATAGGGAGGAACTCCACCCCTTCTGCTGACCCTAGTGTATCAGGTCTCATCAGAACTGGCTGCATTGTGTTTCTCTGTGGCCTGGTAAGGCTGCTGTGCCCTCAGAAAGAGGTGATCAAAGAGCCAGCCACTGAATTCATGTCAGAGACATTCCCTGTTCCCATTACTAGGGAACCCTCTTGGACACTGAGATGTAAGCCATGACTTACATCTGAGCAGAGGTTCTAGGTTAATAGCATGTATGCTCTTTGTTTGTAGAATCATTCTCAGAAAAGAAACCTGGGTCCAAATTTTTGGGTTCTGTTGATCTCCTTGTGGAGCTTCTGTCCCCTCCAGGTCTTTCTATCTCCTGCTTCTTTCCCTGCACTCTGCCCAAAGTTTGGCTATGAGTCTCAGCTTCTGCTTTGATATCCTATTGAGTAGACTCTTTCAGAAGTGCTCTGTGGTAGTCTCCTGTCCTTTGCCCTGTTTTCTCCCTCTTCTAATGTCCATCGTGTTTGCCCAAGTGAGGACTGATCATCTTATGCAGGGTCTTCCTTCTTGCCTAACTTCTTTAGGTGTACAGATTTTAGTATGTTTATCCCATATTATATGTCCAATGTCCACTTATAAATCAGTATATATAATATGTGTCTTTTTTTCTGGGGTGCCTCACTCAGGATGACCTTTTCTAGTCCCCACCATTTGACTGCAGTTTTCATGATTTCCTTGTTTTTAATTGCTGAGTAGTATTCCATTGTGTAAATGTACCAAAATTTCTGTATCCATTCCTCCATTGAGGGACATCTGGGTTGTTTCCACTTTCTGGCTATTACGAATAAAGCTGCTACAAACATGGTTGAGCAAATGTCCTTATTGTGTACTTGAACAAATTTTGGAAACATGCCCAGGAGTGCTAAAGCTGGATCTTGAGGAAGCACTATTCCTAATTGTCTGAGAAGGTGCCAGACTGATTTCCAAAATGGTTGTACAAGATTACATTCCAACCAGTATGTATTGTCACTTGAGTTTTTGTTTGTGGCTATTCTGAAGGGTGTAAGGTGAAATCTCAGGGTCATTTTCATTTACATTTCCCTGATTACTAAGGACATTGAAAAAATTTTTCAACATTTCTTTAAGTGTTTTTCTGCCATTTGATATTACTTTACAGAGAATTCTCTGTTTAACTCTGCACCCCATTTTTAATTGGATTTTTTGTTCAGTTGCTTTTTAACTTATTGAGTTCTTTATGTATTTTGGATATTAGCTCTCGTCAGATATAGGGTTGCTGAATTTCCTTTCACAGTCTGTAGGCTGTCGTTTTGTTCTGCAGTGTTCTTTTATTTACAGAAGCTCTTTATTCTCATGAAGTTCCATTAATTGATTGTTGATCTTAGAATCTGTGCTGTTGGTGTTCTGTTCAGGAAGTTGTTTCCTGTGCCAGTGAGGTCAAGGTTCTTCCCCACTGTTTCTTCTAATATTTAGTGTGTCTGGTTTTATGTTGAGGTCTTTGATCCACTTGGGATTTAACATTGTGCACGACAAAAAATATGGATCTATTTTCAATTTTTTGCATGAAGACATACAATTGGACCAGTGTCGTTTGTTGAACATGTTGCCTCTTTTCTATTGTATGGTTTTGTCTTCTTTGTCGAAAATCAAGTATCCAAAGTTGTGTGGGTTTATTTTAGGGTCTACTATTTGATTTCATATCCACCATTCTGTTTCTTTGCCAATACAATGCAGTTTTTATTACTGTGCTCTGTAGTGTAGCTTGAGCTTAGGGTTGGAGATACTTCCAGACTATCTGTTCTTTTGGATCAGATCATTTTGGCAATTCTGTTTTTTTGTTTTGTTTTGTTTTTTTGTTTTTCCATATGAAGTTTAGAATTGTTCTTTCGGTGTCTGTAAAGAATTGTGTTGATATTTTAATGAGAATTGCTTTTAATCTGTAAATTGCTTTTGGCAGGATAGCCATTTTCACTAAGTTAATCCTACGTATCCATGAGCATGTGAGATCTTTCCATCTTCTGATATTTTCTTCCATTTCTTTCTTCAGAGACTTGAAGTTTTGTTTTGTTTTGTTTTGTTTTGTTTTCAATCAGGTCTTTCAATTTCTTGGTTAGAGTCACACCAAGGTACTTTATGTTATTAGTGGCTATTGTGAAGGGTGTAGTTTCTCCAATTTCTTTCTCAGCCCTTTTGTCTTTCGTACACAAGAGGGCTCCATACTTTTTTGAGTTAATTTTGTATCCAGACATTTTTATGAAGGTGTTTATCAGCTGAAGGAGTTCTCTGGATTGGTGCTGGAGATTCAGATGCAGCTATGGAAGGGAGGACATTCTTCTGTGTTCACTGTCTGTGGTGGTCTCATTTTTTTCTGACCCAGGTGCACTAAGCAGCTGGTGTCCAGGCGGAAAGATCTGCAAAATGCTGTTCTGATGCCCCATATGCTTTTATGATATGGCAGACATGGGCCTTGTGTCATGTGCCTAGCTCAGCTTTATTGGGCTTGCTGTTTCTGAACTAGATGGGACAGACAGATGGGGAACAAGAAGAAAGATCTCTGAGCTGAGAGCTCCTCCAGTGTTCCACAGGCCTCCTGCTGGCCTTGTTCCTGCACCACAGTCACCTCCTCATCTTCACTGGGTGTACTGTACCACCATGAATAGAACATGTTGCTGCTTTGGAAATCCCCTCACAACATGCAGCAACTGTGCTCAAACCAAATCATACCAACATGCAAGCCTGCTCAGTTACAGAGCTTATTTGCTTGGGTCTTAAGAATTTCCTTATATTTATTGTATGCCTCAACAGAGGAATTTTATTAGGTCTGACTGATTTCTTTTTCCTCCTTTTGTTCCAAATAGCCTCTTGTAACAGTAGGATAAATAAGCCTGTGCTGTGTACTTTTAGTTTGGTCATCTAGCCCTCTCCCTTCCTTACTAAATTTATTAATCCAAATGAGTTTACCTTACTGCTCTGCATTTTTAATTATACAAACTTTTGAAATTATCCCACTGTTGTGTTTCCATTAAGAATAAATTAGTTAAAAAATACAATTTTCAGCATACTGTCTTCTGATTTGTTTTTCATAATTTTGGTGTATAAATATAATTGATTCAGTTTTCTCAGAGTCTCTACAAATCTACACTTTGTCTTCCTGTTCTTCCAACTTTAGGAAGATTCTACATAGCTTTAAACACACAACAGGAACACTATATTTAAATGAATATGTTTAATATATTTAACAACATTAAAACTTCCAATAATTTTCTACATTTATTGTCTTGAAGTGTTAAGTGTATTTCTTTATTTACTCAAAGTAAAATTGGTTTCAATTAAACTCTGTAAACAAACCATTTTAGCAAGTAAGGAAACAAACAAAAATCCTGGTAGAATTAAGTATTTGAACTAAAATAAACTGTCACAACAAATCTTTCATCCTCATTTTAATAATTTATAATCTCATAATATAAACTATGACTCAGGGGAAGATTTGGAAGTTAAGGTAATGAAGATTCAGCTAGTGCACTGACAGAAATAAAGAGTAGTATTAAACCTGAATTGGTGCTACATCCCATTAATTAGTGCTTAGGAATTGGAAGCAGAAGAACCTGAAGTTGCAGGCCATCTTGGGCAGCATGAGATACTATCTCAAAAAACAAAGTGAAACAAAAATAATAAACAATTATCATATGGGAAACTGCAATTTGTCTTACCTATTGATTTTAAATATTTGATAAATACAGCCATAAAAATATAGGTGTTATGTATTAGTAAGACATCTTTCCTATTTCATTTTTTGTTAGCTATAATATCAAAATGTACTGATAGCACACAAAAGATGGCAGAAAAATTCTGGGTATTATACAGCAAGAATGGGCCTGCTGCATTCAGAAGAGATGCTGTCTTTCTTGTTCTAATCTAGTCTAATTTCAAAGAGTGGAGTCTAACCTAAGAAGCAGATCAGAACAAAGGGCCATTGTCTTTACATAATGAGTATGACAGAATAAAAAAAAAAACTCAACTGAAAAGAATGAAGAACCCTTTCTGTCTTAATCTATCTTTTACAAGAGTCTCTTGATGGGGAAAGTTATTTTTTCTGGTCATATTGACTCAGAAAATCACACAGTGTCAGAATCAAGTATTACCAAATTATACCCACATGTTATTTCTAACATATTTCCTAGTGGTTGGACAGCTTGCTTTCAAGGCTATGCTACTTTCAGCTAATAGTCATAGACCAGGTTAGCATACCTCTCATATTGTTGTTCTGAGTCAAGAACATGAAAGAAACACAAAGGAAAAATAAGGAACACAGAGAGATCAAAGCTGTGCATTCACCTGAGCTTATAGGAGAGAATTATACTAGAAGTCTGAAGTAGTAGGATTGATTACGATGTTTTCCTTAGAAGTCAGGTCCTTCTGAAGAGGTTGAGTGTACAATATGTAAACAGAATGATTATAGTTATAAATGATCTCAAAGCACAGTTGCAAACTTGCTTACAGATTTAGTAGAAGTTTAAATTGTAAAGGTAATCTTTAAACATTTCTTAGAAAAAAAAAGGAAACATTCCCACATATAAGCATAGAGGCATACACAAAAAGTTCTAGCATAGGTTTGTAAACCCAAGTATTCAGGGAGTAGAGGCAAGACAACAAAGGATTCAGGTACCCCAAACCAAACAGTGTGGCCTTGTATCAAAAGTCATAAAAAGTAGGTGGAGAGGATAGAGAGGAGAGGAAGAAAAAGTAAGAGAAAGGAGTTTTGGAGGTATAGGTCAGTGGTAAATATGTATATAAAACATTATTAAAAGGGATAGAAACAATCAGGAAGATTCCACATGAAGATTAGTAAAATAAAAAATAAAAGGATATGATATGATAGATTTCTAAATGCAATTTAGTTCTATTTAATACTATAAGGATATAAGGATTCAATTAAATGAGTAATGCAACCAACCAAACAAACAAACAAAAAAACAGGCTGTTAATATTCAATTTTGTAGAATACATTAATAATTACAGTGGCTTTTATAATGAGTATATTTGATGCAATGGTTAAGAAATAAATAAGATTAAATCTGAAAAGCACCTATAACTGTGAATTTTCATACAATATATTAGAATATAAAATTTTTAAAGATGCGTATTTTTTCATATCTGAAGATATTCATCACCCTGACACATAAAAACACGTGTGACTATACAAAAGTTTGAACTCTTATTTACTCGGTAAGAAAAAAACTAGGACAGCGCGTGGGAGTGGGGCAAGATGGTAGTTCCGGGAGAACTCTCATTCTGGCAAGCAGCACAGCAGAATCGGCACAGTGAACAGCAATCATAACTCTCGGCCATAAAACACAGACTATTGTGTTTCCCAGGTGAGAGGATACCCCACGGTGGAGGATTCAATCAGCTTTTAACTCTCCCGGCTAAACTGCAGAAGAGATCCCGGTTCTGCCAGACTCTTGGCAGCCAGCCACAGCCCAGAGCCACACATGAGTGTCTCTGGTCACAGTCCCAGACTGAACCATTGAACCATGCACACCACACTATCAGAGACTGGAATTATCAGTCAAGAGATAACCCCATGGTGCAGGAAATGATTGGGACCTACCATAGGTCACCCAGACATCCCTGGAAAAGACTCAGGTTCCACGGGCGCCCCAAGAGCCAGCCCAGAGCCAGAGCCAGGGACCCAGGCGCCTGCACAGAGCCCTACCTGCATGCCTGAATCGCCACCTCTGATAGAACTGTGGGCACCAGGGTACCAGAGACTGAGATTCACTGTCCGGTGCAAACACACAGGGAGGAAAACGGCTGGTCTGATCTCAGAGCACTCAGCCGACACCCCCACCCCGAAAAGGTCTCGGGAAAATTACCCAGTTTAGGCAGACGCCCAGGATCCCAAAGGCCAGAAAGGCAGACACAGACAGTTTCTGAGCGCCAGCTAGCTGGCAGAGACTGAACGGTGCGCCCAAGGACAAAAAAGAGATTGGGAGTCCCTGTCTCCAGAGAATTCACAAGGAAGGAAGGAAACTGTACTGACTAAAATCACCCAATCCTTCCCTGGAAAAAGTCTCACAGACCGGCGGGGCCAAGCCTCCATCACACTCAGCTGTGCTCCAGACACAGGCACAAACAGTTGCTGCACACCAGATATCCAAATGGGTCACAGCAGCTGATCATTAAATTTACAGCAAGAAACCCAGAAACAGGGCAACTGTCCTCAGGACTTTTCTGGGTAAGAGGAGAACCCTCTCGACTAACGAAGACCACAGTTACCACTCAGGTCTCTATCCCTGAGGTGAGCAGCAGCAACTCCTGAAAAAAAAAAAAAAAAACGCCAGCCATCCAGGGACTATACCCAAAAAGCTGAGAAGACTTCCTTCAAGAAAAACCAGCTTTCTGCAAAGGGGATTCTCTCCACCACAGGATCCCCAGGAACCACCAGAAAATAACCCCAAACATCTAAGATAACACAATGGGTAGAGGCCAGCATAAAAGCTCAAGCAACAAAAGACAGAGCAATATGGCATTTCCAGTACCCAGTTACCCAGGGGCAAGTAGCCCTGGACACCCCAGCATAACTGAAACCCAAGAAGATGACCTAACAACTATGCTCATGAAGATGATAACAGAGGAAACAAATAAGATACGTAAAGACATAGAGGAAGATAAACTCAAACAGAATATTGCCATCCATAAAGAAATAGAGGAAGCTGCAGCCAAACAGTTTATGGCCTTTAGAAAGGAAATGCTTAAAGCACTGAGTGAAATAAAAGAAACAGAGTTGAAGGAACTAACAGAAAAACAGGAAAGTACAATCAGACAGGTGAAGGAAGTAAACAAAACAACTCAAGACATGAAGATAGAACTGGAAAAATTAAAGAAAACACAAATGCAGGAAATAATGGAGAAGAAGAATCTAGGAAAGAAAACAGGACTACAGAGGTAAGCATAACCAACACACTGCAAGAGATGGAAGAAAGAATCTCAGGTATAGAAGATACAATGGAAGAAATCGATGTATCTGTCAAAGAAAGTGTTAAATCCAAAAAATTCCTGACACAGACCATCCAAGAAATCCAAAACAGTATGAAAAGACAAAACCTAATAATAATAGGAATAGAGGAAAAAGAAGACTCCCTTCTCCAAGGCCCAGAAAATATTTTCAACAAAATCATTGAAGAAAATTTCCCCAAGTTAAAGGAGAGACCAATAAGAATACATGAGGCCTACAGAACACCCAACAAATTTGACCAGAAAAGAAAATAATCCCACCACATAATAATTAAAACAGTAAGTATGCAGAACAAAGAAAAAAAATACTAAAAGCTGCAAGGGAAAAAGGCCAAGTAACATATAATGGCAAACCCATTAGAATCACACCTGACTTTTCAACAGAGACTACGAAAGCCAGAAGGGCCTGGACAGATATCATGAAGACCCTCAGAGAACACAGATATAAGCCCAGGCTACTATACCCTGCAAAACTCTCAGTTCTCATAGACGGAGAAAACAAGATATTCAATGACAAAAAAAAAAAAAAAAAAAAAAAAAAAAAAATTCAACAACACCTACACACAAATCCAGCATTAGAGAAGACACTGGAAGGGAAAATACAACCCCCAAACATTAGCTTCTTTCAAGAAAACACAGGAAATAATTAACCTTACTACACTAAAACAAAAAGCAACCAAGCACACAACCTGATGACCACAGCCAACATCAAAATCAAGGGATCTAACAGCCACTGGTCATTAATCTTTCTCAACATCAATGGACTCAACTCTTCATTAAAAAGACACAGAATAACAGAATGGATACATAAACAAAACCCAGCAATCTGTTGCTTACAAGAAACATACCTAAGGCACAAAGATAGACATTACCTGAGGGTAAAGGGTTGGAAGACGAATTTCCAAGCAAATGGACCCAAGAAGCAAGCAGGAGTAGCCATTCAAATATCTGATAAAATAGACTTTCAACCAAAATTAATCAAAAGAGATGGGGAAGGACGCTTCATACTCATCAAAGGAAAATTCCACCAGGAAGACATCACAATCCTGAACATCTATGCCCCAAATACAAGAGCACCCACATTTGTTAAAGAAACATTGATAAAATTTAAACCACATATAGATCCCCACACATTAATAGTGGGAAACTTCAACACCCCACTCTCAACAAAGGACAGGTCAACAAAACAGAAATTAAACAAAGAAACAATGTCTCTAACAGATGTCATGAATCAAATCGACCTAACAGACATTTACAGAACTTTACACCCAAACATAAAATAATTTACCTTCTTCTCAGCACCTCATGGAACCTTCTGCAAAATAGACCATATAGTTGGACATAAAGCGAGCCTAAAAAGATACAATAAGATTGAAATAATTCCTTGTATCCTTTCTGAACACCATGGACTAAAACTGGACCTCAACAACAACAGAAACAGCAAAAAGGCTACACACACATGGAAACTGAACAACTTGTTTCTAAATGACAGGTGGGTCAGGGAAGAAATAAAGAAAGAAATTAAAGTCTTCCTAGAATTCAATGAAAATGAAGACACAACATACCCAAACTTGTGGGACACAATGAAAGAAGTGCTAAGAAAAAAGTTCATAGCACTGCCTTCAAGAAGAAATTCGAGACAGCTCATTCAAGCAACTTAATGGCTCACTTAAAAACCCTAGAAAAAGGAAAATCAGACACACCAAAAAGGAGTAGATGAGTGGAAATAATCAAACTCATGGCTGAAATCAATCAATTAGAAACAAATAAAACAATTCAAAGAATCCATAAAACCAAGAGCTGGTTCTTTGAGAAAATCAACAAGATTGGCAAAACCTTAGCCAAGCTAACTAAAAGGCAGAGAGACACCACGTAAATCAACAAAATCAGAAATGAAAAGGGGGACATAACTACAGACACTGAGGAAATCCAATCATTAAGACTTACTTCAAAAGTCTATATGCCACAAAATTTGAAAACTTAAATGAAATGGACAATTTTCTTGATCGATTTGACATACCAAAGCTGAATCAGGACCAGGTAAATCAATTAAATACTTCTATATCCCCCAAAGAAATAGAAGCGGTCATCAAAAGTCTCTATCCAAAAAAAAAAAAAAAAAAAAAGCCCAGGACCAGATGGCTTCAGGGCAGATTTCTACCAGACCTTCAAAGAAGAGCTAACTCCAATTCTCTTCAAACTATTCCACAAAATAGAAACAGAAGGAACATTACCAAACTCATTCTATGAAGCCCCAGTCACCTTGGTACCTAAACCTCACAAAGACCCAACAAAGAAAGAGAATTGCAGGCCAATCTCCCTTGTGAACATTGATGCAAAAATACTCAACAAAATACTTGCAAACCGAATCCAAGAACACATCAAAGATATTATCCACTATGACCAAAGTAGGCTTCATCCCAGGTATCCAGGGTTGGTTTAATATACAGAAATCTATCAATGTGATCCACGATATTAACAAACTGAAAGAAAGAAAAAAAAACACATGATAATCTCCCTAGATTCTGAAAAAGCATTTTACAAAATCCAACATCCATTCATGTTTAAAGTATTGGAGAGATCAGGGATAGAAGACACATATCTAAACATAGTAAAGGCGATATACAGTTAGCCTATAGCCAACATCAAACTGAACAGAGAGAAACTTAAAGCAATCCAACCGAAATCAGGGACAAGACAAGGCTGCCCACTCTCTCCATATCTTTTCAACAAAGTGCTGGAAGTCCTTGCTAGATCAATAAGACAGTTAAAGGAGATCAAGAGGATAAAGATTGGAAAAGAAGAAGTCAAATTATTACTATTTGCAGATGATATGATAGTATACATGAGTGACCCGGAAAACTCTACCAGGGCTGGATACAAAATTAACTCAAAAAAATCAGTAGGCCTCCTGTATACAAAAGACAAAAGGGCTGAGAAAGAAATTAGGGAAACAACATCCTTCACAATAGCCACAAATGACATAAAGTACCTTGGTGTAACCCTAACCAAGCAAGTCAATGACTTTTATGAAAAAAAATTCAAGTTTCTGAAGAAAGAATTAGAAGAAGATATGAGAAGATGGAAAGATCTCCCATGCTCATGGCTTGGCAGGATTAACATACTAAAAATGGCCGTCTTACCTAAAGCAATCTACAGATTTAATGCAATTCCCATCAAAATGCCAACAATTCTTTATAGACTTGGAAAGAAAAATTCTCAACTTCGTATGGAATAACAAAAAACCCAGAATTGCTAAAACAATCATCTACAAGAAAAGATCTTCTGGAGGTATCTCCATCCCTGATCTCAAGTTGTATTATAGAGCAACAGTTATAAAAACTGCATGCTATTGGCATAGAAACAGAATGGTGGATCAATGGACCTGAACAGAATACCCAGAAATAAACCCATACACTTATGGACACCTGATTTTTGACAAAGATGCCAAAACCATACAATGGAAAAAAGATAGCATCTTCAACAAATGATGCTGGTTTAACTGGATGTCTACATGTAGAAAAATGAAAATAGATCCATAATTATCACCTTGCACAAAACTGAAGTCCAAGTGTATCAAAGACCTCAACATAAAACCAGACACATTAATTCGGCTAGAAAAACAAGTGGGGAATACCCTAGAACTCATTGGTACAGGAGAGAACTTCCTGAACAGAACACTAACAGCACAGGCTCTAAGAGCAGCAATCAATAAATGGGACCTCCTGAAACTGGAAAGCTTCTGTAAAGCAAAGGATACTGTCAACCAAAATTAATCAAAAGAGATGTCATCAAAACAAAGCGACTGCCTACAGATTGGGAAAGAATCTTCACCAACCCTTTATCTGACAGAGGACTTATATCCAGTAGATATAAAGAACTAAAGAAGCTGAAAAGCAGCAAACCAAGTAATCCACTTAAAAAACGGGGAACAGAGCAAAACAGAGACCTCTCTGTAGAGGAATATCGAATGGCAGAGAAGCATTTAAAGAAATGCTCAACCTCATTAGCCATTAGGGAAATGCAAATCAAAACAACCCTGAGATTTCACCTAACACCCATCAGAATGGCCAAGATGAAAAACTCAAGTGACAACACATGCTGGAGAGGTTGTGGAAAAAGGGGAACCCTTCTCCATTGCCAGTGGGATTGTAAATTTGTACAACCATTATGGAAATCAATCAGGTGCTTTCTCAGACAACTAGGAATAGTGCTTCCTCAAGATCCAGCCATACCACTCCTAGGCATATATCCAAAAGAGGCTCAAGTATGAAAAACGGACATTTGCTCAACCATGTTTGTAACAGCTTTATTTGTAATAGCCAGAAACTGGAAACAGCCCAGATGCCCCTCAACTGAAGAATGGATGCAGAAATTGTGGTACATCTATACTATGGAGTATTACTCAGCAATGAAAAATAAGGAAATCATGAAATTTGTAGGCAAATGGTGAGACCTGGAAAGGATCATCCTGAGTGAGTTGTCCCAGAAGCAAAAAGACACACACGGTATATACTCACTCATAGAACCATACAACATAGGATAAACCCACTAAAATCGGTACATCTAAACAAACTAAGCAAAAGAGAGGACCTTAACTAAAATGCTCAATCCCCTTACTGAAAGGTGAAGAGGATGGACATCAGAAGAAGAAGAAAACAGGAAACAACCTAGGAACCTGCCACAAAGGGCCTCTGAAAGCCAGAAGAAGAAAACAGGAAACAACCTAGGAACTTGCCACAGAGGGCCTCTGAAAGCCTCTGCCCTGCAACTATCAAAGCAGATGCTGAGCCTGATGGCCAACTGTTGGGCAGAGTGAATGGAATTTTATGTAAGAAGTGGGAAATAGCAAGAGCTGGAGAGGACAAGAACTCCACAAGGAGAGCAACAGAACAAGAAAATTTGAACACGGAACTTCGCCGAGACTCATACTCCAACCAAAGACTATTCATAGAGATAACCTAGAACCCCTGCACAGATGTAGTCCATGGTAGTTCAGTGTCCAAGTCGGTTTCATAGTAATGGGAAGAGGGACTGTCTCTGACATAATCTGATTGGGGTGCTCTTTGATCACCTCCCCCTGAGGGGGAAGCAGCCTTACCAGGCCACAGAAGATGACAATGCAACCACTTCTGATGAGAACTAATAGTCTAAGATCAGAAAGAAGGGGAGGAAGACCTCCCTTATCAGTGGACTTGGGGAGGGGCATGCATGCAGAAAGCGGAGGGAGGTAGGGATCGGGAGGGGAGGAGGGAGGGGCTTATGGGGGTATACAAAATGAATAAAGTGTAATTAATAATAATAAAAAAGAGAGAAAAGAAAAAAAAACTAGGATAGCAGAATGTGATGAACAGCAAACTTTTCTTGAACATATAAAAGCAAGTACTTGAATTTGTTATATATGTAATCCAGAGATAATACTAAACAAATTGATCTTAGGATAAGACTGGTTTTGAGTAAAACAAGAAGTTTTTATATACATGTACTTATAAATACATGTACTTATAAAGTACTGTTTCACAAACAAAATTATTTGTAACTAGCTTATTTATAATTAAAATAGTTAAATTGGACAACCAGTAAAATTCTTTACATATTAGAGAAAATTTGTCACTGTAGTATTTCAAAAAGTAACTTATTAACTATCAGCAATAAAGTAAATTAACATGTCTCAAATTATTAAATAGGATTATATATCAGGAATCGTGTAATAGAGGGTAATTCTTTAAAGAAATAGAAAAAAAACTAAAATTTATATGGAATTACAAAAGACCATAGATAATGAAAAGCACACCTGACTTAACGCAAAAGCAGACATGTAGTTCAGTGAAACAAATAAGATATAAACGAGAGTACACATGGTTATAGCCACCTCAGATATAACAAAGATGCCATCAATACAAACTGAAGAAAGACAGTATTTTCAACAAATGGTGCTAGGAACAAAAAATAAACACATGTTGAAGAATGAAGAGAGACCTATATTTATCACCCTGTAAAGATGATATATAAATACATCAAAGACCTCGATAAGCCTGAAAAGATGAAACTTTTAGAAGACAACATAGGCAGTGCCTTACAAGTACAAGTGTAGAAAAGAACTTTCTGATTCTGACTGAATTCATTAAGAGATTCAATTTAAGAGTTGACAAGCAGGACCTTATAAAACTACAGCAGCTTCTTTAGAGCAAAGGAAGTATTCAAACACTCAAACCCAATTATTCTTTAAAAATTTGTTTTATTTAAGTAATAGTGGAGGGTTCCCCTTTTTCCACAACCTCTCCAGCATGCATCATCCCTTGAGGTTCTTTACTTAGCCATTCTGATGAGTATGAGGTGGAATTTCAGGGTCATTTTGATATGCATTTCCCTGATGGCTAAGGACTTTGAGCATTTTTTAAGTGTTTCTCTGCCAGTTGATATGTTCTATGATAATTCTTTGTTTAGCTCCATACCCCATTTCTTAATTGGAGTACTTAGCTTGTTGGCATTTAACCTCGAGTTCTTTATATATTCTGGATATTAGCCCTCTGTCAATTGTAGGGTTAGTAAAGATCTTTTCCCACTTTGTAGGCTGCCATTTTGTTATGTTGATGTGTCCTTAGCTTTACAAAAGTTTTTCAGTTTCATGAAGTCCCATTTATTGGTTATTGTTACTAGAACCTGTGCTGTTTTGTTTAGGAAGTTGTCTCCTATGCCAATGAGGTCAAATATCTTCCCTACTTTTTCTTCTAACAGATTTAGTGTGTTAGGTTTATGTTGAGTCTTTGAGCCACTTGGACTTTAGTTTTGTGCAGGGTGATAAATATGGATTTATTGGCATTTTTCTATTTGTTGACATCCAGTTAGACCAGCACCATTTGTTGAAGATGCTATCTTTTTTCCATTGTATGGTTTTGGCTTCTTTGTGAAAAATCAAGTTTCTTTAGGTGTGTGGCTTTATTTCTGGGTCTTCAATTCAAGTCCATTAATCCACCAGTTTATTTCTATGCTAGTATCATGCTGTTTTTATTACTGTTGCTCTATAGTACAGCTTGAGATCAGGGAAGCACACAAACAAAGCAAGTAATCCAATTTTAAAAATGGGTACAGGATGATCTTTTCTAGATCCCACCATTTCCCTGCATATTTCGTAATTTCCTTTTTTTTTTAATTTCTGAGCAGTATCCCATTGTGTAAATGTACCACAATTTCTGTATCCATTCCTCCACTGATGGACTTGTTTCCAGATTCTGGCTATTACGAATAAAGCTGCTGTGAACATGGTTGAGCAAATATTCTTGTTCATAAGTGAGGTATCCCAGAAGCAGAAAGACACATGTGATATATACTCACTTTTAAGTGGAAATTAGACACATAATATAGGATAAACATACTAAATTCTGCACACCTAATGAAACTAAGGAAGGAAGAGGACCCTGGGTAAGATAGTCACTCCACACTCAGAAAGGCAAATAGGACAGACATGGAAGAGGGATAAAACAGGGAACAGGACAGGAGCCTACCACAGAGGTCCACTGAAAGACACTAACAAGCAGGGTTTTAAAGCAGATGCTGGAGCTCATAGCTAAACTTTAGGCAGAGTGTAGGGGATCTTATGAAAGAACGAGGAGACAAAAAGACCTAGAGGGGATAGGAGCTCCTCAAGAAGAGCAATGGAACCAAGAAATCTAGGCCTAGGCCTCTTTTCTGAGACTGATACTCCAACCAAGGCCATGCATGGATATAGCATAGAACCACTGTACAGACATAGCCAATGGTAGCTCAGTCTCCAAGTAAGTACCATAGTAAGGGGAACAGGGACTGTCTCTGACATGAATCCAGTGGCTGGGTCTTTGCTCACCTCTCCCTGATGGGGGAGCAGCCTTTCCAAACCACAGAGGAGACAATGGGACCTGATAGGCTAGGGTCAGATGGAAGGGAAGGAGGATCTCCTCTATCTGTGGACTTGGATAGGAGCATGGGAGGGAGACGATGGGATTGTGTAGGAATGAGGAAGGGGCTACAGCTGGAATGCAAAGTGAATAAAATGTAATTAATATAAAAAATAAAACAGAAAAATGAGCTACACAGCAGAAGAGAGAATTCTCAACAAGGAATATCAAATAGCAGAGAATCATTTAAAAAATGCTCAGTGGGCTACTGATTTTTTTGAATAAATTTTGTATCTGGCCACATTGCTGAAGGTGTTTATCAGCTGAAGGAGTTCCCTGGTAGAATTTTTGGGGTCCCTCACGTATACTATCATATCATCTGCAAATAGTGATAATTTGACTTCTTCCTTTCCAATTTGTATCCCCTTGATCTCCTTCAATTGTCTTATTGCTCTAGCAAGGACTTCAAGAACAATGTTGAAGAGATATGGAGAGAGTGGGCAGCCTTGTCTTGTCCCTGATTTCAGTGGGATTGCTTTAAGTTTCTCTCCGTTCAGTTTGATGTTGGCTATAGGCTTGCTGTATATCGCCTTTACTATGTCCAGGTATGTGCCTTGTATCCCTGATCTCTCCAATACTTTAAACATGAATGGATGTTGGATTTTGTCAAATGATTTTTCAGCATCTAGGTAGATTATCATGCGGTTTTTTTTCTTTCAGTTTGTTAATATGGTGGATCACATTGATGGATTTCTGTATATTGAACCACCCCTGCATACCTGGGATGAAGCCTACTTGGTCATAGTGGATGATATCTTTGATGTATTCTTGTATTCAGTTTGCAAGTATTTTTTTGAGTATTTTTGCATCAATGTTCATAAGGGAGATTGGCCTGAAATTCTCTTTCTTTGTTGGGTCTTTGTGTGGTTTAGGTACCAAGGTGACTGTGGCTTCATAGAATGTGTTTGGCACAGGAAACAACTTCCTGAACAGAACACTAACAGCACAGGCTCTAAGAGCAACAATCAATTAATGGGACCTCCTGAAACTGAAAAGCTTCTGTAAATCAAAAGAGACTGTCACCAAAACAAAACGACTGCCTACAGATTGGGAAAGAATCTTCACCAACCCTCTATTTGACAAAGGACTAATATCCCGTATATATAAAGAACTAAAGAAGCTGAAAAGCAGCAAACCAAGTAATCCAATTAAAAAAATGGGGAACAGAGCAAAACAGAGACCTCTCTGTAGAGGAATATTGAATGGCAGAGAAACACTTAAAGAAATGCTCAGCCTCATTGGCCATTAGGGAAATGCAAATCAAAACAACCCTGAAATTTCATCTTACACACATCAGAATGGCCAAGATCAAAAACTCAAGTGACAACACATGCTGGAGAGGTTTTGGAGAAAGGGGAACCCTCCTCCACTGCTGGTGGGAATGTAAACTTGTACAACCACTCTGGAAAACAATCTGGCACTTTCTCAGATAACTAGGAATAGTGCTTCCTCAAGACCCAGCCATACCACTCCTAGGCATATATCCAAAAGAGCCTCAAGTACACAATAAGGACACATATATCCAAAAGAGGCTCAAGTAGACATTTGCTCAACCATGTTTGTAGCAGCTTTATTTGTAATAGCCAGAAGCTGGAAACAGCCCAGATGCCCGTCAACTGAACAATGGATGCAGAAATTGTGGTACATCTACACAATGGAGTATTACTTAGCAATGAAAATAAGGAAATTATGAAATTTGTAGTTAAATGGTGGGACCTAGAAAGGATCATCCTGAGTGAGCTGTCCCAAAAGCAGAAAAACACACACGGTATATACTCACTCATATAGACCTATAACATAGGATAAACTTACTAAAATTTGTACATCTAAAGAAACTAATCAAGAGAGAGAACCCTGACTAAAGTGCTCAATCCCCATCCTGAAAGGCAAAGAGGATGGACTACAGAAGAAGAAGAAAACAGGAAACAACCTAGGAACCTGCCACAGAGGGCCTCTGAAAGCCTCTCCCCTGCAGACAATCTAAGCAGACGCTGAGACTTATGGCCAACTGTTGGGCAGAGTGCATGGAATCTTATGTAAGAAGTAGGAAATAGTAAGAGCTAGAGAGGACGGGAACCACACAAGGAGAGCAACAGAACCAGAAAACTTGAACACAGGGAACATCCCAGAGACTCATACTCCAACCAAGGACTATTCATGGAGATAATCTAAATAACCCTGCAAAGATGTAGCACATGAGATTCCAGTGTCCAAGTGGGTTACATAGTAATGGGAAGAGGACTGCCTCTCACATAATTTGATTGGCCTGCTCTTTGATCACCTCCCCCTGGCAGGGGGGGGGGAGCAGCCTTACCAGGCCACAGAATATGACAATGCAGCCACTCCTAGGGTGATCTGATAGACTAAGATCAGAAGGAAGGAGAAGAGGACCTCCCCTATCAGTGGACTTGGGGAGGGGCATGCATGAGGAAGGGGGAGGGAGGGTGGGATCGGGATGGGAGGAGGGAGGGGCTTATGGGGAATGCAAAATGAATAAAGTGTAAGTAATAGTAAAAAAAAAATGCTCAGTGACCTTAGTTATCTGAGAAATGCATATCAAAATGACCCTGAGATTCTACTTCACACCCATCAGAATGGCTCAGATCAAAACCTCAAGAGATGTTGCATGTTGGAGAGGTTGTGGAAAAAGGGGAACTCTCCTCCAATGCTGGTGGGAATGTAAGCTTGTCCACCCACTTTGGAAATCAATCTGGCACATTCCCAGAAAATTAAAAGTAGTGCTAATTAAAGATCCAGCCATAGCACTCCTGGGCATATACTCCAAAACATGCTCAATCATAGAAGAAGGACATTTGCTTAACTATCTTCATAACAGCTTTATTCATAATGGCCAGAACCTAGAAACAACCAGATGTTCCTCAACTGAGGAATGAATGCATGAATTTTGGTACATTTGCACAGTGGAATACTCCTCAGCTATTAAAAAACAAGGAAATCACGAAAATTGCAGGCAAATGGTGGGAACTAGAAAAGGTCATCCTGAGTGATGTAAGTCAGAAGCTAAAAGACATATATGGTATATATTCACTTATAAGTGGATATTAGCAATATAATATAGGATAAACATACTAAAATCTATAGTCCAAAAGAAGCTAAATAACAAGGAGGAACCTACAAAAGAGGCTGAAACTTCATTCAGAAAGGAAATTAGATAGACATCAGAAGTAGGAGAAGACAAGAAACAGGACAAGAGCCTTCCACAGGGAACCCCTGAAATACCCTACCCAGTATGGAAACAGATACTGAGACTCATAACCAAACTTTGGGCACAGTGCTGTAAACCTTATGGAAGAAGAGTAAGAGAAAAAGACCCGGAGTGGACAGGAACTGCACAAGGAGAAAAACTGAGTCAAAAACATGGGTCCAGGAGGTTCTGCAGAGATCTATGTATGGAGAATGCCTAGACCCCCCATTCATAGCAAGCCCTTAGGATACTCCTTTCCTAAACAGGTTTCCTAGTAAGAGGTATAAGGGCTATATCTGACATGAACTCAGTGGCCTGCTCGTTATTCACTGCCCCCTTTGGGGTGTAGCCCTGGTAGGCCACAAAGGAAGATGATGCAGCCAACCCTTATGAGACCTGATAGGCTATGGTGAGATAGAAGTGGAGGAGGTCCTCACCTATCAGTGTACTAGGAAAGGGGCATAGAGGAAGAAGAGGGAGAGTGGGTAGAACTGGGAGGAGAAAAAGGAGGGGGATACAGCCAAGTATACAAAGTGAAAGAATTGTAATAAACAAATAATTTTTAAAAAGAATTAATTTTGTTGTAAGAGAAATAACACAGAGGATAAGAGTGCATGATATTCTTGCTGAGGTCTAGAACTGTATGCATAGGACTTACATCATCCAGCTCACAAATACCTTTCACTTCAGATCAAGGAGACATCTTTGGACAACATTAAGCCTTGGAATATTTGCTCATTTTAATTGTTATAATTAAAAGTTACTTCAACATTTTAAAATAATTTTATTTTTTTAAATTTCATGTATATGTGGGGGACAGCATTTCCTTTCATAAAAATATTAATGCTAATGCCTTAAAACACTAGAAGCAGACACACAAGAGATATACTCACTTATAAGTGAATATGATCTATACAATATAAGGCAAACATACTAAAATCCATAGTCCCAAAGAAGCTAAACAAAAAGGAGGACCCTAGCGAATATGCTTAGTCCTCATTCAGAAGGACAAACAGAATAGATATAGGAAGTGAGAAAAGACAGGGAACAGGACAGGAGCCTACCACAGAGGGTCTCTGAAAGATTCAAACCAACATGGTATCTAAGCAGATCTTGAGACTCATAGCCAAACTTTGGGCAGACTGCAGGGAATGTCATGAAAGAAGGGAGAGATAGAAAGACTTGAAGGGGACAGGAGCTCAATAAGGAGACCAACAGAATCTGCAGAGAGTGATACTCCAACCAAGGACAATTCATAGAGAGTACCTAGACTCCCTGCTCCTATGTAGCCCATACACAGCTCTGTTCCTAGTGGGTTCCCTAGTGAGGAGAGTAGTGAGTATCTCTGAGATGAACTCAGTGGCTGGTTCTTTGATCACCTTCCCTTGTGGGATGAAAGGGTGCAGCCTGGCCAAGCCACAGAGGAATACAATGCAGCCAGTCCTGATGAGGCCCTGAAGGCTAGTGTTAGATAGAAAGGGAGGAAGACCTCCCCTATCAGTGGACTAGGGATGGGACATAAGGGGAAAAGAAGGAGGGAAGGTGGGACAGGGAGATGAGGGAGGGGGTTAGAGTTGGAATGCAAAGTCAATACATTATAGTAAATAATAAGTAAGTATTTTAAAAACATAAAATAAAACACTAAAACATTAATTTATGTGTTTTGTGCTTTATGTATTTTTTTACCTTTAGGCAGTACAGGTTCTCAGGAATGTCATGCGAACATTTTACCTTACGCTGTGTTAAATATTCAGCAACAAGAAGTTATTATTATTATTATTATGAATGTAGCTTCCAAATTCATGATATTTTATTTTATTTATTTTTTATAGGTTTACTTTTTATTCAATGTTAATGTTACAGAGTTCTTACACTGTCGAACCATGCCTGAGAACCCAAAGAAAGAAATGGTGCAATGGACAGCCTCATTCACCCAGACAGTGTATTAAAACTTGATTCATGTGCATTTTGATAATTTCACAATCTTAAAAAATTATAACAAGACTCGGAATTTACATCTGCTGCAGGTCTTCAGCATTCCAATATAATACGCCATTAAACAAACCTCTTCACATGTCTCAGTTCACTTCTTAAATCAAAACCCCAAACAGCATTTGTGTGCGAGCGCAAGTGTGTGGGTGGGGTAAAACATACTTAATGTGATTACTTGTTAAGGTTTCTGGTGCCCAAATAAGCTTTCAGTTTAACCAAGAATTTCAAACTTCCAGTCACCCAACCTCCTCCCGGTTGGCACAGATCATGCCAACATTACTGCCCAGACGTGGCATGTAGTCCGGTCAGGAGATTCTAGCCTCCTGCTTCCCGCACTGCTGCACTCATCCACTAAACTGCAAGGTGTTCTCAGGGTGGGAGAGCTTCCCCCCATTACCTGTTTTATGCCTGTCAGTAGTGAGCAATAAGCAGAAAGTTTTAAAAGATGGAAAAGTCAAAAGAGAACACTCTGTATCATATTATAAGGTTGCATGCAGTCATTAAAATTATACCCGAAATGATAATGTGAGTAGCTTTACTTTAATTTTACTTAATTATGTTTAGTCTCAACCTATTATTTTACCCTAAAAACTCAATATAAGTTGCACATGTCTTATGATAGGTAGATAGGAAAGGTAAAGTATCTGAAACAAGTTTTTTTTTTTTTTTTTTTTTTTTGTTAATAGTTGAGTCAGTCCATTTATCCTGGCTTATGGTTTCTAAAGATATGGGTAACCTGATTACTGTATTTGCTTGATTTTTATTGCTAAAAGGAACATCATGCTAAAAAAATCAAATTTATTACAGTCTTAACTTTGCTCACTTTTCCTAGAGGACATTCAAAAGTGAAAAATATCAATTTATCACTGGGTAGACCTGTATGTTTTTTCTATATTTGCTGAATAATTTTTTATGATTATGAAAATATAGAAACTATCATTTTATTTTATATGAGGTCCTACATAGTAAATTATTTCAAAGTAAATGCCACAGAGTCCAATAAAGTGTACTATCAGTCATCTTATACAATTCCCTACCAAATAATGTCCTGTAAGAAGTGGTTCAGGATTATCTCACAATATAGTCATTGCCATTTTGGGCAAGCTGTAGTATGGAAAAGTTATTCTTTACTCTGAGATAAAAAAAAATATAGTAGATGACTTTTCCAGGATGGCAGTTCATGTAATTTTATTATATTTATTACAATTCCCTAACATCTTTAAAATATTAAAATATTCACAATATCCCCATTTGAAATGACTTGAAGACCCTCTATATCTTGATAATTCATCTGGAAACATTTTCATACACTTGTCAATGTCTCTTTCAGATGTAATTCCCAGAACTGAAAATGATACTTCAGACAATGTATGATTAATGCACAAACAGTGTTCATTATGTTTTCATTCTGAGCACTATGTTGCTATTAATAAAACACAATAATGCCTTAGCTCTATTTTGACAGCAATGTCACACTCTTGACTCTCATCAAAATAAGATTTACTAAAATTTCAGTCTAGGGAAGGTGATCAAAGAGCTGGCCACAGAATTCCTGTCTTGCCAGGCCACAGAGGAAGATAATGCAGACAGAACTGACGAGCTAGGCTAGGGTCAGATAGAAGAGTAGGATGTCCTCTCCTATGAGTGGACTAGAGAAGGGCATAAGGGGAGTAGAGGGAGGGTGAGTGGATCAGAGAGGTGATTGAGGGGGCTATAGCCAGGATATCAATTGAATAAACTGTAATAAATTAATACATACATATATACATACATAGAAACATAAAATAAGCTATAAAAAAGAAATCACAAAAGCAAAAAAAAAAGAAACTACAATCTAGTTTAGATATGAAAAGTGGTTAAATCAAATGAGGATAAGATATTCTAAACTGAAAGGGGAAAACGATAAGAAAAATGTATAAATTTCTCAAAGGCAGATCAGAATACTAATTATGAGTAATTCTGACTGATATAGAAGCAGTAACTTCAAAAATGGCACTATTTTACCATGATATTCTAGGAAAAGGTATGTATGCAGATTGAGAGACAAGATAACAACAGAAGCAGACCCTACTCTTTCAAAGAGTATTGGTATCAAATACTTTAAGTACTTCTTTGTTTATTTTAGTTTTAAAAATCCTCAGATTTCTTTTTAATTTTAAAAAATAAAATCATTTTTTCTCTAGATGAATATTGGAGAAATACAGTCTGTGGAAACAGGTTTTACAAATGGTAGGTTCCTCAGATTTATATACAGTTTTAAATAACTCATTACCCACCTAGAATCTCTGTTTTCATTGGTTGTTTATTTTATTAGACTGAGTAACATAAGGCTAATTTCATGCCAATATGTTACATATTTTGAACTTACCCACCCTACACCTACAACCTATTACCACATCTTTCTCATCCACCTCTGAAGGTCATTAGTGTCATTATCATTATAGAGAGTTTGGTTTTGCCTTTCAAGGTATCTATACCTATATCTGTATATTTCTATCTCTATATATGTACGTATATCTACATTATTTACATATGACATTTTATCTATTTATATTCTTGGACTCACGGGTATGAGAAAAATGTGATGTTTGTATTTTGGAAACTGTCTTTATTAGCTTAATATTATTATGTTCAGTTGTATAAATTTTTCTGTAAATGAGGTTTATTGCTTATGAAATAACATTATATATTTTAAAAAGTTCCACCCTACATACAAACCACAATTTTATCCACAATTTTATTTATTTAACCAGTATTTTGTTAATGGAAACCTAGATTGCTTCCATTACTTACTTGCTTTGAAAAAGTGTTTACAGCCTTCATTCAAAATGTTACCTACATTAGTATTTACATATAGTACAAGTGCTTCAGGACAGATTTTTCTAAATTTATCTTTCATCTCATGATACATTGTCATAATTCATTTTACTTGACTATATAATAAAATTACTCAATGTATTACTATTACTACTTAAAACTATATTAGTTATCTTCAATATGAGAAATGTATGTTTTGGTTCTCTATAGTTTGATAATGGTATACTTGGTTGGGTAAATATTTACATGATTAAATCATATAAACAATATTTAAAAATTGATGATTATTTACCAAGTATTAGCAATCATCATTCTTATTTCCATTTATGTTATATATTTATTTGAATTATAAGAGTCAAAACCACTCACTATGTTTGTTCTACAAATCATAATATCAAACTAGAAACTAGACTGCTCTTTATTTTCAAGTACAGAATATACAAAAGTGATCCTAAATTAGAAATACTAACTGATCTAATAAAAATTGTTCAATTTTATTGCCTAATTAATATGTCACAAAATATGAATTTATCAATAAAGTAATTGTTACTATTAAATCTTAATATTTAAAATATTATTTGAATTTATCAAAAAATAGTAGGTTAGAACAATTTTCCAAACAAAATTTTATAATTTTTAAAGCAATCTTTAGCTTAGATTTATAAAAAGAAACCAGAAAAAAAATTAAAAATAGAAAGTACAGAATATAAGTAGTAAAATAGCAATAATATAAAAGGTAAAGTTAATTCTATTTTTTGCATTTAAAAATATATCAGATATAATAATGAGAAAAAGAAGTAGCAAGTCCAGACATGTCACATACAAATTGGGCATAACCATAGGCATGAGAAATAAAACACTGTAAATAACGTAGAGATGATAACCATAATTAATTTTGATTGCCTTCTTTGAATTATATGTTAATTTGTCATGTTTGTTCTTGAGACCAGGTCTTGCTATGTGGTCTAATCTGGTAGGGAATGAGTGATTCTATGTCAGGGATTACAGGTATGCTTGACATAACTAACACATTTTAAGATCTAACACACAATTATCTTTCAAATCTATCCTTTGCTCATAAATATACATTAACAAATAAATAGTAATTGCCAGTGTTGGTGAGGTAAAAGAGAATAGTGACATATCCATTACTATTGGGTAATAGTTAAAGACAATGATTGTGTGTATGACTTTTTATGCTATCCTTATTAAGAATTTAGTTCTATTTAATTAAAGACATGTTAACTTTAAATTAGCAGCAGTGTTGTATGATAATAGTCTTTCTGTTGCACAAGATTCTTTTTCGAGCTACATATGTAGAATGCCATGCTCAGATGAGCATAAAGTATGTATTTATTGAACCTGGCCTTAATCTTAAGACACCAGAGAAGAAAATTAGAATTATCCAAGCCTGAAAAGCTTGGTGCTGGTGATTGCTTCAATTCACCTGCAGCAAATTCTCCAATTGATGCACCCTGTTTGCTGAAAAACACTGTGCCAAGCATATAGCATTTAATGACTTTGGCAAGAAGAATGATTTTCATCAGCTTGTAACAAACAAGTTCCTCATCTCTAACCTTACCATCTGTCCTCCTGGTTCCCACCCAGAACTCTGTATATGGCTCTACTGAACAGGTTTCAGACTGCCTAAGGTCACTACACAATCAACTTCAACAGATGGCATCTCATAGAACATCTAAACTGTAGCAGTGGCCAAGTGCAGGGGCTGATCCTCTTTGTTGAAAAATGCTTTGTGCACACACCATCCTGATGTTCCAATTCTACTGAATGCTGCGTATGGCTATAAAACTTCATTCTTTATATTGATAGTGTGATTAAATAGGTCGTTGCATTGATATGAGTCAATTTGCTATGCTAAATCACATATTTTAGTATTTTCATTATTTTTAAGTAATTACATTAAAATAACATTGAAATAAAAATGAGTCAAAACTGGGGACAAATATTACAAACAGATTTGAGAGAATTCAGTCATACATGTTACAAGCTTTAGTCTCTTATGTCCTTTTAAGAAATCTTGAATACTTTAAAAATAATATTGTGTGCTATAAAAAAAATGAAAAGTATTAAGTGATACTGCTGGAGTATTATAAATGGCATTTTTAGCTATCTGACATTTCTTTTTCAATTTCACCAAATAGTTTCAAGTCTAAGAATGAAGAAAATAAATTTATTCTAAAAATTACTTTAATCACAAATGTCTGTGTTTCTGTTATATTTCAAAAATTCTTGTAATCATATAGCTTATGTATATATAGACAAAGACTACTAAAAAGTAAAGACCATATAATTTGTGCTTTTCTCCAAAATTGACAGACATATATTCTTACATCTGCATGATTTCAATAGATTACTCATTCAGAATTAAAACCTACAGTTAGATTTGAAAAAAAAAAAAAAGTGTTTTCTAAAGAAGAAAACTAGTCCAAAAGAAAGGCTTAAAATTTTGAAGGATTAAAAATTCCATAGTGAAATTACAATAATTAATTTTTATAGTGAAATCCTCCACTGACAAATCCCATGCAGTATAATGAAGATGGAAAATGTACTTGAGAACAATATAAGAATAAAAATGAGAACAATGGACCCTGAGAACCCATGGGCTGCATCTCTACAGGGGTACTAGGTTATCTCCATGCATAGTCCTTGGTTGGCGTATCAGTCACTGAAAAGACCCCTGAGCCCAGATTTTGAGTTCTGTTGCTCTCCTTGTGGAGCTCCTGTCATATCCAAGTGTTTCTATCTCTCCCTTCATTCATTACATTTCCTGCACTCTCCCCAAAGTTTGGCTATGAGTCTCAGCATCTGCTTTGACACCCTGCTAGGTAGAGTCTTTCAGAGTCCCTCTGTGATAGGCTCCTGTCCTGATTCCTGTTTTCTCCCTCTTCCCATATCTGTCCTGTTTTCCTTTCTGAGTGAAGATTGATCATAATATCCAGGGTATTCCTTCTTGTTTAGCTTCATTAGGAGTACAGATTTTAGTATGTTTATCTCATATGTCTAATATCCATTTTTTATTGAGTATATACATTTGTGTCTTTCTGCTTCTGGGATACCTCACTCAGGATGATCTGTTCTAGATCCCAATATTTGCCTGCAAATTTAATGATTTCCTTGTTTTTAATTTCTAAGTAGTATTCCATTGTGAAAATGTACCACAATTTCTGTATCTGTTTCTCAACTGAGGGACATCTGGGTTGTTTCCAAATTTTGGCTACCAAGAATAAAGCTGCTTAGAACATTGTTGAGCAAATGTCCTTGTTGTATACTTCAATATATTTTGCTTATATGCTTAGGAGTGGTATAGTTGGATTATGAGGTAGCACTATTCCTAATTGTCTGAGACAGTGCCAGATTGATTTCCAAAGTGGTTGTACAAGTTTACATTCCCACCATCAATGGAGGAGGTTTCCCCTTTCTCCACAACCTCTCCAGTGTGTACTATCACTTGAGATTTTGATCTTAGCCATTTTGAAAGGTGGAAGGTAAAATCTCAGAGTTGTTTTGATTTGCATTTTCCTGATGACTAAGGACATTGAACATTTCTTTAAGTGTTTCTTTAGCATTCAATATTCCTTTATTGAGAATTCACTGTTTACTTTTGTATCCCATTTTTTAATTGGATTACCTGATTTGTTGCCTTTTAATTTCTTTTTTTATTAATTTTTAAAATTCTTTATTAATTACATTTTATTCACTTTTTATCCCCCCTGTGGTTTCCTCCCTCCTCCCGTCCCAGTCCCAATCACTCCCTTCCTCTACCCTCTGCATGCATGCCCCTCCCCAAGTCCACTGATAAGGAAGGTCTTTTTTTCCTTCTTTCTGATCCTAGTCAATTAGGTCTCATCAGGAGTGGCTGCATTGCCTTCTTCTGTGGCCTGGTAATGCTACTTCCCCCTTAGGGGGAGGTAATTAAAGAACAGGCCAATCAGTTCATGTCAGAGACAATCTGTGTTCCTATTACAATGGAACCCACTTAGATACTGAAGTGCCATGGGCTACATCTGTGCAGGGGTCTTAGGTTATCTGCATGCATAGCCCTTGCTTGGAGTATCAGTCTCAGAAAAGACCCCTGTGCTCAGATTTTTTGGTTCTGTTGCACTCCTTGTAGAGTTCCTGTCCTCTCCAGATCTTATTGTTTCCCACTTCTTTCCTAAGATTACCTGCACTCTGCCCAAAGGTTGCCCATAAGTCTCAGCATCTGCACTGATAGTCTGCAGGGCAGAGCCTTTCAGAGGTCCTCTGGTTCAGGCTCCTGACTTGTTTCCTCTTTTCTCCTTCTTCTGATGTCCATTTTCTTTGCCTTTCTATATAGAAATTAAGAATTTTAGCAAGAGTCTTCCCTCTTGATTAGTTTCTTTAGGTGTACAGATTTTAGTAGGTTTATCCTATATTATATGTCTATATGAGATTGGGAAAGGATCTTCATCAACCCTATATCTGACACAGGACTAATATCCAGTATATATAAAGAACTCAAAAAGATAAACAGCAACAAATCAAGTAATCCAATTAAGAAAATCGAGTACAGAGCTAAACAGAATTTTCAATAGAGGAATATCGAATGGCAGAGGAACACTTAAAGAAATGTTCAACATCTTTAGTCATAAGGAAAGTGCAAGTCAAAATGACCCTAAGATTTCACCTTACACCCATCAGAATGGCTAAGATCAAAAACTCAAGTGACAACACATACTAGAGAAGTTGTGGAGAAAGGGGAACCCTCCTCCACTGCTGGTGGGAATGTAAACTTGTACAACCACTCTGGAAAGCAATCTGGCAGTTCCTCAAACAACTAGGGACAGCCCTTCCTCAAGATCCAGATATACCACTCCTAGGCATATACCCAAAAGATGCTCAAGTACACAATAAGGACATTTGTTCAACCATGTTTGTAGCAGCCTTATTTGAAATAGCCAGAAGATGGAAACAGCCCAGATGCCCCTCAGTGGAGGTTGGATAGAGAAATTTTGGTACATCTACACAATGGAATATTACTCAACAATAAAAAAAACAAGGAAATCATGAAATTTGCAGGTAAATGGTGGGATCTGGAAAAGATCATCCTGAGTGAGCTACCCCAGAAGCAGAAAGACAGACACGGTATATACTCACTCATATAGACTTTTAATATAGAATAAACCTACTAAAATCTGTACACTTTTTAATTTCTTAAGTTCTTTCTAAATTCTGGAATTTGCCTCCTGTCAGATATAGGGTTGTTGAATTTCCTTTCCCAGTCTGTAGGCTGTCGTTTTGTTTTAATGACAGTGTTCTTTTATTTACAGATGCTTTTCATTTTCATTAGGTCCCATTTATTGATTATTGATCTTAGAGCCTGTGCTGTTGGTGTTCTGTTCAGGAAGTTGTCTCCTGTGCCAATGAGTTTTAGGCTCTTCCCCACTATTTATTCTAACCGATTTAAAGTATCTGCTTTTATGTTGAGGTCTTTGATTCACTTGGACTTTAGTTTTGTGCAGGGTGATAAATACAGATCTATTTGCATTTTTTTACATGTAGACATCTAGTTGGACCAGCACCATCTGTTGAAGATGCTGTCTTTTTTCCATTATATGGTTTTAGCTTCTTTGTCAAAAAATCAAGTATTCATAGGTGTGTGGGGTTTTTTCTGGGTTTTTTATTTGATCCCATTGATCCACTGATCTGTTGCTAAGGTAATACCATGCAGTTTTTATTACTATTGCTCTGTAGTACTGCATGAGTTCAGGGATGGAGATTCCTCCCGAAGATCTGTTGTTGTTCAAGATTTTTTTTAGCAATTCTGGGTTTTTTGCTTTTCCATATAAAATTGAAAATTACTCTTTCAAGTTCTGTAATGAATTGTGGTGGCATTTTGATGGGAATTGCTTTGAATTTATAGATTACTTTTGGCAGCATGGCCACTTTCACAACCTTAATCTTACCTATCATCTTCTGATATATTATGATATCTTCTTCAATTTCTTTCTTCAGAGACTTGAATTTTTTTTTTAAGAGGTCTTTCACTTGCTTGGTTAGAGTCACTCCAAGGTACTTTATGTTATTAGTGGCTATTGTGAAGCATGTAGTGTCTCTAGTTTCTTTCCAGTCCTTTTTGTCTTTTGTATATACGAGGGCTTTTGATTAATTTTTTTTAGTTAATTTTGTATCCAGCCACTTTGTTGAAGATACTTATCAGCTAAAATGTTCCCTACTTGAATTTTTGGCATCACTCATTTAATACTATCTTATCATCTGCAAATACTGACCCTTTGACTTCTTCCTTTCTGATTTGTATCCCCTTAATCTCCTTTAGATGTCTTATTTTTCTAGCTAGGACTTGAAGATACATGGAGAGAATGGGTAGCCTTGCTGGACCCCTGACTTCAGTGGGCTTGATTGAAGTTTCTCTCCATTTAGTTTGATGTTGGCTATAGGTTTACTGTGGATTGTCTTTACTATGTTATATTATGTGCCTTGTATCCTTGATCTCTCTGAGACATTAAAAATAAATGTGTCTCCATTTTGTCAAATTCTTTTTTGGCATCCAAGGAGATGATAGTGTGGCTTTTCCCCTTCTCTTGGTTTAAATAGTGGATTACATTGATGGATTTCCAGATATTGAACCACCCCTGCATGCCTGGGATGAAGCCTACTTGGTCATAATAGATGATCTCTTTTATGTGTTTTTGGATCTGGTTTGCAAGTATTTTATTCAGTATTTTTACATCAATGTTCATAAAAGAGACACGTCTGAAATTCTCTCTTTTTTTTTTTTGTTGGGTCTTGTGTGGTTTAGATATCAAGATGACTATGGGTTCATAAAATATCTTTGGTAATGCTCCTTCTGTTTGTATTTTGTGGAATAGTTTGAAGAGAATTGGAGTTAGCTCTTCTTTGAAGATCTGGTAGAATTCTACACTAAAACCATCGTGCCCTGGAATTTCTTATGTAAGGGAGACTTTTGATGACTTCTTCTAATTCCTTGTGTGATATAGGAGGATTTGATCAATTTACCTGATCTTGATTTATTTTTGGTAAATGGAATCTGTCAAGAAAATTGTCTATTTCATTTAGATTTTCAAATTTTGTGGCATATAAGCTTTTGTAGTAAGACCTACTGATTGCTTGGATTTCATCAGTGTCTGTAGTTATTTCCCCCCTTTCATTTCTGATTTTGCTGATTTGAATAGTTTCTTTTGCCTTTTAGTTAGTTTAGATAAGGGTTTGTCTATCATGTTGATTTTCTCAAAGAACCAGCTCTTGCTCTTATTTATTCTTTGAAATTTTTTCTTTGTTTTTAATTCATTGATTAAAATGAATTAAATGAATTTTTTCCCTGAACAAGCTGACATTGGGTGGAGAATTGTTTAGTTTCCATGTGTATGTAGACTTTTTGTTATCTCTGTTGTTGTTGAGTTCTATTATTAGGCTATGGAGGTCAGATAGGATACAAAGGATTATTTCAATCTTCTTGTGTCCATTGCTTTGTGCCCTACTAATTGTTCAACCATGAAGTGCTGAAAAGAACTTTTGGGTTTGGGTGAAAAGTACTGTAGACATCTATTAGATCCATTTGATTTAGGACCTCTGTAAGTGCCTTTATTTCCTTATTTAGCTTCTGTCTAGATGATCTGGCCCTTGGAGATAGTGGAGTGTTAAGGTGTTGGGATTGATGTGTTGTTTAATAATGTTTCATTTAGGAATGCAAGTGCTCTTGTAATTGGGACATAGATGTTCAGGATTGTGATGTTCTCCTGGTGGATTTTTTCCTTTGATGAGAATGAAGTGCCACTCCTCATCTTTTTAAATTAATTTTGGTTGGAAGTCTATTTTATTAGATATTAGGTTAGCTACCCCAGATTTTTTTTCTGTCCATTTGCTTAAAAACATTTTTCCAGCCCTTTACTCTGAGGTACTGTTTATCTCTGCTACTGAGGTACATTTTTTAGATGCAGCCGAAAGTTGGATCCTGTTTCCACAAACATTTTGTTAGTCTGTGTCTTTTTATTAGAGAGTTGAGTACATTTATGTTGATAGATAATAGTGACCAATGAATGTTAATTTAATTTTTATTTAATTTTTTATTTAACTTTTATTAATTACACTTTATTCATTCTATATCCCTCCATAAGCCCCTCCCTCCTCCCTTCCAATCCCACCCTCCCTCCCCTTTTCTGCATGCTTGCCACTCCCCAAGTCCACTGATAGGGGAAGTCCTCCTTTCCTTCTTTCTGATCTTAGCCTATCAGTTCTCATCAGAAGTGGCTGTATTATCATCTTCTGTGGCCTGGTAAGGCTGCTCCCCCCTCAGGGGGAGGTGATCAAAGAGCACCCCAATCAGATTGTGTCAGAGGCAGTCCCTCTTCCCATTACTATGTAACCCACTTGGACACTGAAATGCCATGGGCTACATCTGTGCAGGGATTCTAGGTTATCTCCATGAATAGTCTTTGGTTGGAGTATGAGTCTCTCGGAAGAACCCTGTGTTCAAATTTTCTTGTTCTGTTGTTCTCCTTGTGGAGTTCCTGTCCTCTCCAGCTCTTGCTACTTCCCACTTCTTACATAAAATTTCATTCACTCTGCCGGACAGTTGGCCATAAGTTTCAGTGTTGCTTTGATAGTCTGCAGGGCTTTCAGAGGCCCTCTGTGTTAGGTTCCTAGGTTGTTTCCTGCTTTTTTTTTTTCTTCTGGCTTTCAGAGGCCCTCTGTAGCAGGTTCATAGGTTGTTTCCTAGTTTCTTCTTCTTCTGATGTCCATCCTCTTTGCCTTTCAGGATGGGGATTGAGCGTTTTAGTCAGGGTCCTCTCTCTTGCTTAGTTTCTTTAGATGTACCGATTTTAGTGTGTTTGTCCTATGTTGTATGACCTCATCAGCCATTAGGGAAATGCAAATCAAAACAACCCTGAGATTTCACCTTACACCCATCAGAATGGCCAAGATCAAAAATTCAAGTGACAACACATGCTGGACAGGTTGTGGAGAAAGGGGAACCCTTCTCCACTGCTGGTGGAAATGTAAACTTGTACAACCACTCTGGAAAGCAATCTGGTGCTTTCTCAGACAACTATGAGTAGCGCTTCCTCAAGATTCAGCTGTACCACTCCTAGGCATATATCCAAAGATGCTCATGTACACAATAAGGATATTTGCTCAACCATGTTTGTAGCAGCTTTATTTGTAATAGCCAGAAGCTGGAAACAACCCATATGCCCCTCAACTGAAGAATGGATGCAGAAATTGCGGTAATCTATACAATGCAGTATTACTCAGCAAGGAAAAATAAGGAAATCATGAAATTTGCAGGTAAATGGTGGGACCTGGAAAGGATCATCCTGAGTGAGTTGTCCCAGAATGTTAATTTCTTTCATTGTGGAGTTGTTGGTGTTACTGTGTTTCAATGGCTGTTTTCTTGAATTGTTTGTTGTGAAGTTATCTGTAGCCTATGTTTTCTTATGTGTAGTTGATTTCTTTGGATTGGAGTTTTCCTTCTTGATTTTTTTTTTCTGTAGGGCTTGGTTGCTGTGTAGATATCCGTTAAGTTTAGTTTTGTCATGGAATATTTTATTTTCTACATCTATATTGATTGAAAGCTCTGTTTGGTGTAGTAATCTGGGTTGGCATCTGTGGTCTCTTTGCATCTGCCTGACATCTGCCCAGGCATTCATATATGGTGTGATTTTGATAGGTCTACCTTTATATATTACTTCACCTTTTTCCCTTGCTGCTTTTAATATCTTTTGTTGTTGTTGTTCTGCAGATTTAGTGTTTTGACTATTATGTGACATCAGGAGTTTCTTTTATGGTTCAGTCTATTGGGTGTTCTGTAGGCTTCTTGTATGTTTTTTTGTGATTTGTTTTGTTTTGTTTTCGGGGGGCTAGTATAGTAATCCAGAGTAATTTTCACAATTTTTTTTATTTATTTATTTTTAACTTTTATTAACCACACTTTATTCTCTTTTATGGTTTTGGACATCTCCTTCTTTAAGTTGGCAAATTTTTCTTCTGTGGTTTTATTTTCTGGACCTTGGAGGCTGTAATCTTCATATTCATCTCTTCCTATTATTCTTAGATTTCATCTTTTCATGGCATCCTTGATTTCTTGGATGTTTTCTGTTTGGAACCTGTCCGATTTTACTTTTTATTTGAGAGATGTATCAATTTCAACAATTGTATCATCAGTGCCTGAGATTATCTCTTCCATCTATTGTATTCTGTTGTTGATGCTTATCTTTTTGGTTCCTGATCTTTTCTCTAAATTCTCCAGCTCCAGGGTTTTCTCAGTTTGTGTTTTCTTTGTTGATTCTAATTCTTTTTTTCATGTCTTGCACCATTTCCTTTATCTGTTTGAATGAGGATTCCTGCCTTTCCATTTTGACCTCTATGTTTTTGTTCATTTCTTCTCTATATGCCTCTACTTGTGCCTCTATTTGTTTGGTTGTATATGCCTGTATTTCTTTGAGAGGTTTGTTCGTTTCCTCTTTATGTGCCTCTAGTAACTGGATAAGCATAGATTTCAGATTATTTTCCTCTGTTTCTGATGAATTAGCATATCTATTTATTTTGGGGGGTTGCTGATGAATCCAGGATGCCTTGATTTTTGTTGGATGTGTTCTTATGCCAATCTCTAATCTGCTTATCTGTAACTTTCACTTTTTGTTCCTGGAGTCTGTATTTCATATTGTGTCCTTCTGTTTCTGGTGTCTGGAGTATTTTTCAGGAAGATAAGAGAGGTCCACAGGCTCACGAGTGGGTGTTAGTTTTCTAGCTGTAGCTTAGGGATGATGGTCGCTGGTTTATATGCACAAGGGTGGATTTGTAAGTGGAAGATTGCTTTGAAGGACAGGGTTTAGATACCTGGAAGGGTAGAGCTTAAGCACAGAAGGGGTTGCTGGCACTGTTTGAGGAATCAATTCACATGAACAGGTGTCCTGAATATCTCAGTAGCCTACAGGCCTTCTGTACTGTCCTTCAGGTATTCAGATTTGTCTGGGCTCCAGGAATTGTTGGCCTGGACTCCACTGGGAGACCCATAGAACAGGAGCTTCAATGTTGAGAACACTGTCCCAAGGATCTCTACGTTGCCCACAATGGGGGTATCAGTGGGAGAGATGCAATGTCTGGATGATAATGTAAAAGGACCCTGGATATGGGGCTCTGCAGGCACTCACTTGAAGGCACACTGACTTGGTTGCAGGCTTAATCAAAAAGTACAGGGGTTCCTCCAGTTCTCTACTCTCAGATTTGGGCCTGAAGGGGCAAATGAGAGTGTAGATCAGTCAGCTTAGTATTTGACCACCACCTGAGAGACCTATACTTGGGGTACCCATCTCAGTAACTGAGCAAGAAGGGTCCTACTTGTTCTAGTCTCTGCTCCATTGTAGTGGCAGACCTGGGAGGTCCATAGAGCTGCTTGCCTCAGCTACAGACCAGTGAGTCCAGCCAGTCATGGAGTGAGAAGGCTTATGAGGGAGGGGCAATGATTGCTGCCTCTGCCTAGCAGGGAAGCCCTTGCTTGGGGCAAGGGAAGTACAGGGGTTTGAATATTCACCACTCTCAGACACTGGAGATGTCCACAGGTGACCTGGATCCAAACTATCCCAGGTCTTGGGTTGTCCCCTCTCTCCCAGGAAGCCTCAGTGTCCATGTTCTGGCTTCAGCTGCCCTTCCACTCACCAATTTTGGAGTTTTGTATCCTGTGCCACTCAGATAAGGTGTGCACTGCTTGCCACCATCTTGGACCCCCAGGTTTGGTTTTGTTTTTGTTTTTGTTTTTTCATTTTCAGTATGAAAGTAATCTGTATAATGAATCAACTCAAGATTTCTTATATATTTTGAAGTTTTAATAAAATAATTCAAAATTCATAATTTTATAATAGTCTGTTATACCTGTGTTTTAGTTATATTCTCATTGCTTTGACAAAATATCTTGACAAAGAGAAGTTCACTAACCATCACAACTTAGATTTGACTATTAAAGTTTACATTTAATCTTCTAGTACTTAATCAATAATTCAACTAATCAATAAAGAAAGCATTAAATTTCAGTGATTGCTGCAATTGTTATCTAGGTCTTACCCATGTATAACTTTTTTCCTATTCTCGAAGCTCTAGTGAGAAAAAGAATTTCTGAGTGATAATTCTATTTGATTATAAAAATAGAGACACAATGTAGAATAACTGGAACAAATTACAATGGCTAGGCTGAATAGAAGTATAGGGAAATATAATACAAAGTTACAATCCAACTGTATAGTGTGTCTTAGTGTCCTGAGGACTTCAAGTCTTATTTAATATCATAAATAACTGATGGACTAATAAAGATTGTGTCTGAGTAAGTGAGTCTCCATACTGTTCCTATACCAATTCCAGTTGGTAGTCACATATTAGCTAAATGAATTTATCATATACTTATACGAGGCAAACATGGTATTCCAGTAAAATATTAGTAAGAGTTAATTGGATGTTAATGCTTGTTTTTTAATTAAAGCTTTATTTTTATATTAATTTCAGTTTATTTAATTTGTATCCCAGCTGGAGCCCCCTCCCACATCTCCTCCCAAATCCACCCTCAGTCCCTCATCTCCTCTCTTTCCCTCTCTAAGTCCACTTATAGAGGAGGTCCTCCTTCCTTCCATCTGACCCTAGCTAATCATGTCTCACCAAGACTGGTTGCAATGTCCTCCTCTGTGGCCTAGCTAGGCTGTTCCTCCCACAGGGAGTGGGGAGGACAAAGAGTTAGCCACAGAGTTCATGCCAGAGAGAGTCCATGTTCCCTTATGAGGGAAAGCCATTTGGATATTGAGCTGCCATGGACTACGTCAAAGCAGGGGTTCCAGGTTATATATATACATGGTCCCTGGTTCGAGAATCAGTCGCAAAAAAGCCTCTGTGCCCAGATATATTTGGTCCTTGCGGAGCTCATGTTCTCTCCAGGTCTTTTACTCTTCTTTCATAGGATTCTCTGCACTCAGCCCAAAGTTTAGCCATGAACATCTGCTTTGATACACTGCTATGTAGAGTCTTTCAGAGGCCCTCAATGGTAGGCTCCTGTCCTGCTTCTCGTTTTCTCCTACTTCCAATGTCCATTCAATTCGTCTTTCTAAGTAACGATTGTTCTTCTTACCCCGGGTCCTCTTTCTTTTTAGCTTCTTTAGGTGTACAGATTTTAGTATGTTTATCCTATCTTATAGGTCTAGTATGCACTTATAAGTGAGTATATATATCACGTATGTCTTTCTGCTTCTGAGATACCTCACTCAGGATGATCTTTCCTAGGTCCCACCATTTATCTGCGAATTTCACGATTTCCTTGTTTTGAATTGCTGAGTTGTCGGGAGCCATGACTCAGCGGCCTGCTTTGATATTTGTGGATAGATGGCTTTTAGGAGACCTTTACTAATGGCAGAGGAGAACTTGCAAGTTCATCTTCTTCTGTTTGTGACAGCATGTGGGATAGCTTGTGAGGGTTACACCTCTTCCTCAGGCTCCTTGTGCAAATTAACCTATTGTTCTGAGATGTTTTACTGGCTAAAAGTAACTCCTCAAAAAATAAAGTGGTCAGAAGGTTGGAGGCAGAGGAGGAGGCAGAGACTTGAGACTTGCTGCTTATGCAGTAGCCTGTCTTTTGCAAAAGCTGTCGAGTCTGGACCTTTAAAAAGTTTCCTGTGTGCTGTGTGTTTATTTTATTAATTTTAATCCTCACTCCCAACCCAAGAACCATTTGACTCTGCCCGGCTGGCTCCGGCACTGAGTAGTATTCCATTGTGTAAAAGTACCACAATTTCTGTATCCATTCCTCCATTGAGGGTCATCTGGGTTGTTTCCAGGTTCTGGCTATTACGAATAAAGCTGCTACAAACATGGTTGTACAAATGTCCTTGTTGTGTAGTTGAGCATCTTTTGTATATATGCCTAGGAGTGGTATACCTGGATCTTTACAAAGCACTATTCCTAATAGTCTGAGAAAGCACCAGATTGTTTTCCAAAGTGGTTGTCCAAGTTTATATTCCCACCAGCAATGGAGAAGAATTCCTGTTTCTCCACAACCTCTGCAGCACGTGTTGCCACTTGCATTAGCCATTCTGATGGGTATAAGGTGAACTCTCAGGGTAGGGTCATTTTGATTTGCATCTCCCTGAAGGCTAAGGACATTGAGCATTTCTTTGAGAGTTTCTCTGCCATTCTATATTCATCTACAGAAAATTCTCTGTTTAGCTCCTTACTCCATTTATTAACTGGATTATTTGATTTGTTGCTTTTTAGCTTGATATTAGCCCACTTTCAGATATAAGGTTGATGAAGATCCTTTCCCAGTTTTAGCATGGATTTTTGTTCTGATGACAGTGCCTTTGCTTTAAAGAAGCTTTTCCATTTCATAAGGTCTAATTTATTGATTGTTGCTCTTAGATCCAGTGGTGTTGGTGTTCAAAAAGTTGTCTCCTGTGCCAATGAGTTCTAGGCTCTTCCCCAGTTTTTCTTAAAACACACCGATTTAGTGTGTCTGGTTTAATGTTGAGGTCTTTGATCCACTTAGACTTCAGTTTTGTGCAGGGTGATAAAAATGGATCTATTTGCATTTTTCTGCATGTACACATCCAGTTGGACCAGCACCATTTATTGAAGATGCTATCTTTTTTCCATTGAATGGTTTTGGCTTCTTTGACAAAAATCAAACATCCATAAGTGTATGGGTTTGTTTCTGGATCTTCTGTTCAGTTCCATTGATCCACTATTCTATTTCTATGCTGATACCATGCAGTTTTTATTGCTATTACTTTGTAGTACTGCTAGAAATCAGGGATGGAGATACCTCCCAATAATCTGTGGTTCTACAGGATCTTTGTGGAAATTCTGTGTTTTTTTCCCTATGAAGTTGAGAATTTTTCTTTCAAGGTGTGTAAAGAATTGTGTTGGTATCTTGATGGGAATTGTATTGAATTTGTAGATTGCTTTTGGCAGAATGGACATTTTCGCTATGTTAATCCTACTAATCTATGAGCACAGGAGATCTTTCCATCATTTTACATATTCTTCAATTTCTTTCTTCAGAGACATGAAGTTTTTCTCAAACAGGTATTTCACTTGCTTGGATAGAGTCACATCAAGGTACTTTATGTTATTAGTGAGTATTGTAAAGGGTGTTGTTTCCCTAATTTCTTTCTTGGACCTTTTTTCTTTGATACACAGGAGGGCTTCTATTTTTATGAGTTCATTTTGTATCCTGCCACTTTGTTGAAGGTGTTTATCAGCTGAAGGAGTTCTCTGTTTGAATTTTTGAGGTCACTTATATATACTATCTTATCATCTGCGAATAGTGATACTTTGATTTCTTTCTTTCCCATTTGTATCCCCTTGATTTCCTTTAGTTGTCTTGTTGCTCTTGTTGGGAATTCAAGTACTATGCTGAAAAGATATGGAGACAGTTGGCAGCCTTGCCTTGTCCCTGATTTCAGTAGGATTGATTTAAGTATCTCTCCATTGAGTTTGATGTTGGCTACAGGCTTGTTGTATATTGCCTTTACTATGTATAAGTATGTGCCTTCTATCCCTGATCTCTCCAAGACTTTAAACTTGAATGTGTTGGATTTTGTTGAATGCTTTTTCAGCATCTAAAGGGATGATCATGTGATTTTTCTCATTCAGTTTTTTTTATGTTGGATTACATTGATGGATTTCTATATATTGAACCACCCTGGCATGCCTGGAATGAGGCCTAATTTGTCATGTTGGATGATATCTTTAATGTGTTCTTTGATTTGGTTTGCAAGTATTTTATTGATTATTTATACATCATTGTTCATAAGAGAGATAAATCTGAAGTTCTCTTTTTTTTGTTAGGTCTTTGTGTGGTTTAGGTATCATGGTGACCCTGGCTTCATAGAATGAACTTGGTAATGTTCCTTCTGTTTGTATTTTGTGGAATAATTGAAAAGAATCGGAGTTAGCTCTTCTCTGAAGGTCTGGTAAAATTCTGCATTGAAGACATTTGGCCCTGGGCTTTTTTTGGAAGGGAGATATTTGATAACTGCTTCTATTTCCTTGGGGGATATAGGACTATTCAATCTTTCTATCTTGACTTTATTTTGCTAAATGAAATCTATCAAGAAAATTTTCCATTTCCTTTAGATTTTCAAATGTTGTGGCATATAGGCTTTTGTAGTAAGACCTAATGATGGTTTGGATTTCCTCAGTGTCTGTAGTTATGTCCCCCTTTCATTTCTGATTTTGCTGATTTGGACAGTTTCTCTCTGCCTTTTTGTTAGTTTGGCTAAGGGCTTGTCTATCTTGTTGATTTTCTCAAAGAACCAGTTCTTGGTTTCATTGATTCTTTGAATTGTTTTATTTGTTTCCAATTGATTGATTTCAGCCCTGAGTTTATTTCCAGCCATCTACTCCTTCTTGGTGTGTCTGCTTCTTCTTTTTCTAGGGTTTTTAAGTGAGCCATTAAGTTGCTTGAATGAGCTGTCTCGAATTTCTTCTTGAATGCACTTAGTGCTATGAACTTTCCTCTTAGCACTGCTTTCATTGTGTCCCACAAGTTTGGGTATATTGTATCTTCATTTTCATTGATTTCTAGAAAGACTTTAATTTTTTTCTTTATTTTTCCCCTAACCCAGCTGTCATTGAGTAGCAAGTTGTTCAGTTTATATTCATGTGCATGCTTTTTATTGTTTCTCTTGTTGTTGAGGTCCAGCTTTAGACCATAATGGTCAGACGTGATAAAAGGCATTATTAAAATCTTCTTGTGTCTGCTGAGGCTTGCTTTGTGACCAACTAACTATATAGTCTATTTTGGAGAAGGTTCCAAATATACTCTTTTGATTTGGGGTTAAAAGTTCTGTAGACATCTATTAGGTGCATTTGATTTAGGGCCTCTGTAAGTTTCCCTGTTTAGCTTCTGTCTGGATGAGCTGTCCCTTGGTGAGAGTGGAATGTTGAAGTCTCCCACTATTAAGGTGTTGGAATCAATGTGTGATTTCAGCTTTAATAATGTTTCATTTACAAATATAAGTGGTCTTATATTTGGGGCATAGATGTTCAAAATTGTGAAGTCTTCCTGTTGGAATTTGTTTTGATGAGAAGGAAGTGCCCCTCCTTTTCTTTTTTGATTAATTTTGGTTGAAAGTCTATATTATTAGATTTTAGGATCTCTACCTCATCTTGTTTTCTGGGTCCTTTTGCTTGAAAAACATTTTTCCAGACCTTTACTCTGAGTGTTTATTTTTGTTGCAAAGCTGTGTTTCTTGGATGCAGCCGAATGTTGGATCCTATTTCTGCAACCATTCTGTTAGTCTGTATTTTTATATTGTAGAGTTGAGTCCATTGATGCTGATAGATAATAGTAACCAATGAGTGTTAGTTCCTTTTACTGTGGAGTTGGTAGTCTTACTGTGATTCCTTGATTGTTTTCTAGTAATTTTGGCTGGGAAACTATCTGTATCCTGTATTTTCTTTGGTGCAGTTGTTTTCATTGGATTGGAGTTTTCATTCTAGTATCTTCTGTAGGGCTGGTTTGCTATGTAGATACTGCTTAAATTTAGTTTTGTCATGGAATATTTTGTTTTCTCTATCTATGTTGATTGAAAATTTTTGCTGGGTATAGTTGTCTAGGTTGGCATCTGTGGTTCCTTAAAGTCTGCATGACGTCTGCCCAGGCCCTTCTGGCTCTCATAATTTCTGATGAGAAGTCTGTTGTGATTCTGGTTGGTCTACCTTCATATGTTACTTGCCATTTTTCCCTTGCTGCCTTTAATATTTTTTCTTTGTTCTGTAGGTTTAGTGTTTTGATTATGATGGGACGTGAAAAATTTCTTTTCTGGTCTATTCTATTTGGTGATCTGTAGACATCTTGTATGTTTATGGACATCTCTTTCTTTAAGTTGAGAAATTTTTCTTCTATGATTTTCTTTTTATTATTATTATTATTATTATTATTATTATTATTATTAATTACACTTTATTCACTTTGTATCCTCCCATAAGCCTTTCCCTCCTCCCCTCCAAATCCCACCCTACCTCCCCTTTCTCCATGCATGCTCTTCCCCACGTCCACTGATAGGGGAGGTCCTCATCTCCTTCCTTCTGATCTTAGTCTATAAGATCACATCAGGAATGGCTGCATTGTCTTCTTCTGTGGCCTGGTAAGGCTGCTTCCCCCTCAGGGGGAGGTGATCAAAGAGCAGGCCAATCACATTGTGTCAGAGGCAGTCCCCCTTCCCATTATTATGTAACCCACTTGGACACTGAACTGCCATGGCCTACATCCGTGCAGGGTTTCTAGGTTATCTCCATGAATAGTCCTTGGTTGGAGTATGAGTCTCTGGGAAGACCTCTGTGTTCAAATTTTCTTGTTCTGTTGCTCTCCTTGTGGAGATCCTGTCCTCTCCAGCTCTTGCTACTTCCCACTTCTTACATAAAATTCCATTCACTCTGCCTGACAGTTGGCCATCAGGCTCAGCATCTGCTTTGATAGTCTGCAGAGCAGAGGCTTTCAGATGCCATCTGTGGCAGGTTCCTAGGCTATTTCCTGTTTTCTTCTTCTTCGGATGTCCACCCTTGTTGCCTTTCAGTAAGGGGATTGAGCATTTTAGTTAGGGTCCTCTCTTTTGCTTAGTTAGTTTAGATGTACCGATTTTAGTGGGTTTATCCTATGTTGTATGTTTATATGAGTGAGTACATACCATGTGTGTCTTTTTGCTTCTGGGACAACTCATTCAGGATGATCCTTTCCAGGTCCCACCATTTACCTGCAAATTTCATGATTTCCTTATTTTTCATTGCTGAGTAATTGTATAGATGTAGCACAATTTCTGCATCCATTCTTCAGTTGACGGGCATCTGGGCTGTTTCCAGCTTCTGGCTATTACAAATAAAGCTGCTACAAACGTGGTTGAGCAAAAGTCCTTTCTGTGTACTTAAGCCTCTTTTGGATATATGCCCAGGAGTGGTATGGCTGGATCTTGAGGAAGCGCTATTCCAAGTTGTATGAGAAAGCACCAGATTGATTTCCAGAGTGGTTGTACAAGTTTACATTCCCACCAGCAGTGCAGAAGGGTTCCCCTTTCTCCACAACCTCTCCAGCATGTGTTGTCACTTGAGTTTTTGATCTTGGCCATTCTCATGGGTGTAAGCTGAATTCTCAGGGTTGTTTTAATTTGCATTTCTGTAATGGCTAGTGAGGTTGAGCATTTCTTTAAGTGCTTCTCTGCCATTCGGTATTCCTCTACAGAGAATTCTCTGTTTACCTCTGTTCCCCAGTTTTTAAGTGGATTACTTGGTTTGCTGCTTTTCAGCTTCTTTAGTTCTTTATATATACTGGATATGAGTCCTCTGTCAGATAAAGGGTTGGTGAAGATTCTTTCCCAATCTGTAGGCAGTCGCTTTGTTTTGATGACAGTATCCTTTGCTTTCCAGAAGCTTTTCAGTTTCAGGAGGTCCCATTTATTGATTGTTGCTCTTAGAGCCTGTGCTGATAGTGTTCTGTTCAGGAAGTTCTCTCCTGTACCAATGAATTCTAGGGTATTCCCCACTTGTTTTTCTAGCCGAATTAATGTGTCTGGTTTTATGTTGAGGTCTTTGATACACTTGGACTTCAGTTTTGTGCAGGGTGATAATTATGGATCTATTTTCATTTTTCTACATGTAGACATCTAGTTAGACGAGCACCATTTGTTGAAGATGCTATCTGTTTTCCATTGTATTGTTTTGGCATCTTTGTCAAAAATCAGGTGTCCATAAGTGTGTGGGTTTATTTCTGGGTATTCTGTTCAGATCCATTGATCCACCATTCTGTTTCTATGCCAGTACCATGCAGTTTTTATAACTGTGGCTCTATAATACAGCTTGAGATCAGGGATGGAGATACCTCCAGAAGATCTTTTATTGTAGAGGATTGTTTTAACAATTCTGGGTTTCTTGTTATTCCATATGAAGTTGAGAATTTTTCTTTCCAGGTCTGTAAAGAATTGTGTTGGTAATTTGATGGGAATTGCATTAAATCTGTAGATTGATTTTGGTAAGATGGCCATTTTTACTATGTTAATCATGCCAAGCCATGAGCATGGGAGATCTTTCCATCTTCTCATATCTTCTTTAATTCTTTCTTCAGAGATTGAATTTTTTTTCATACAAGTCTTTGACTTGCTTGGTTAGGGTTACACAAAGGTGCGTTATGTCATTTGTGGCTATTGTGAAGGATGTTGTTTCCCTAATTTCTTTCTCAGCCCTTTTTTCTTTTGTATACTGGAGTGCTACTGATTTTTTTGAGTTAATTTTGTATCCGGCCACTTTGCTGAAGGAGTTTATCAGCTGTAGGATTTCCCTGGTAGAGTTTTTGGGGTCACTCACGTATACTAACATATCATCTGCAAATAGTAATAATTTGACTTCTTTTCCAATCTGTATCCCTTTGATCTCCTTCAACGGTCTTATTGCTCTAGCAAGGACTTCCAGCACTATGTTGAAGAGATATGGAGAGAGTGGGCAGCCTTGTCTTGTCACTGATTTTAGTAGGATTGCGTTAAGTTTCTCTCTTTAGTTTGATGTTGGCTATAGGCTTTCTGTATATCGCCTTTACTATGTTTAGATATGTGCTTTGTATCACTGATCTCTCCAAGACTTTAAATATGAATGGATGTTGGATTTCGTCAAATGCTTTTTCAGCATCTAGGGAGATTATCATGTCTTTTTTTCTTTCAGTTTGTTAATATGGTGGATCACATTGATGGATTTCCGTATATTGAACCACCCCTGCATACCTGGGATGAAGCCTACTTGGTCATAGTGGATAATATCTTTGATGTGTTCTTGGATTCAGTTTGCAAGTATTTTGTTAAGTATTTTTGCATCATTGTTCACAAGGGAGATTGGCATGAAATTCTCTTTCTTTGTTGAGTCTTTGTGAGGTTTAGGTACCAAGGTGACTGGGGCTTCATAGAATGAGTTTGGTAATGTTCCTTCTGTTTCTATTTTGTGGAATAGTTTGAAGAGAATTGGTGTTAGCTCTTCTTTGAAGGTCTGGTAGAATTCTGCGCTGAAGCCATCTGGTCCTGGGATTTTTTTGGATGGGAGACTTTTGATGACCACTTCTATTTCTTTGGGGGATATAGGACTATTTAGTTGATTTACCTGGTCCTGATTCAGCTTTGGTAAGTCAAATCGATCAAGAAAATTGTCCATTTCATTTAGATTTTCAAATTTTGTGGCATATAGACTTTTGAAGTAAGTCCTAATGATTGTTTGGATTTCCTCAGTGTCTGTAGTTATGTCCCCCTTTTCCTTTCTGATTTTGTTGATTTGGGTGGTGTCTCTCTGCTTTTTAGTTAGCTTGGCTCAGGGTTTGTCTATCTTGTTGATTTTCTCAAAGAACCATCTCTTGGTTTCATTGATTCTTTGAATTGTTTTATTTGTTTCCAATTGATTGATTTCAGCCCTGAGTTTATTTCCAGCCATCTACTCCTTCTTGGTGTGTCTGCTTCTTCTTTTTCTAGAGTTTTTAAGTGAGCCATTAAGTTGCTTGAATGAGCTGTCTCGAATTTCTTCTTGAAGGCATTTTGTGCTATGATCTTTCCTCTTAGCACTGCTTTCATTGTGTCCCACAAGTTTGGGTATGTTGTATCTTCATTTTCATTGATTTCTAGAAAGACTTTAATTTCTTTCTTTATTTCTTCCCTGACCCAGCTGTCATTTAGTAACAAGTCGTTCAGTTTCCATGTGTGTGTAGGCTTTTTGCTATTTCTGTTACTGTTGAGATCCAGCTTTATTCCATGGTGATCAGACAAGATACAAGGGATCATTTCAATCTTCTTATATCTGTTGAGGATTGCTTTCTGACCAACTATGTGGTCTATTTTGGAGAAGGTTCCATGAGGTGCTGAGAAGAAGGTAAATTCTTTTGTGTTTGGGTGTAATGTTCTGTAAATGTCTGTTAGGTCCATTTGATTCATGACCTCTGTCAGAGACTTTGTTTCTTTGTTTAATTTCTGTTTTGCTGACCTGTCCTTTGTTGAGAGTGGGGTGTTGAAGTCTCCCACTATTAATGTGTGGGGATCTATATGTGGTTTAAATTTTATCAATGTTTCTTTAACAAATATGGGTGCTCTTGTATTTGGGGCATAGATGTTCAGGATTGTGATGTCTTCTTGGTGGAATTTTCCTTTGATGAGTATGAAGTGTCCTTCCCCATCTCTTTTTATTAAATTGGTTGAAAGTCTATTTTACCAGATAAAATAGACTTTGGGTCCATTTGCTTGGAAAGCCGTCTTCCAACCCTTTACCCTCAGGTAATGTCTATCTTTGTGCCTTAGGTATGTTTCTTGTATGCAACAGATTGCTGGGCTTTGTTTACGTATCCATTCTGTTAATCTGTGTCTTTTTATTGGAGAGTTGAGTCCATTGATGTTGAGAGAGATTAATGACCAGTGGCTGTTAGATCCCTTGATTTTGATGTTGACTGTGGTCATCATGTTGTGTGCTTGGTTGCTTTTTGTTTTAGTGTAGTAAGGTTAATTATTTCCTGTGTTTTCTTGAAAGAAGCTAATTTTTTGGGGTTGTATTTTCCCTTCCAGTGTCTTCTGTAATGCTGGATTTGTTTGTAGGTATTGTTGAAATTTTTTTTTTTGTCATTGGATATCTTGTTTTCTTTCTCTATGAGGACTGAGAGCTTTGCAGGGTATAGTAGCCTGGGCTGACATCTGTGTTCTCTTAGGGTCTTCATGATATCTGTCCAGTCCCTTCTGGCTTTCATAGCCTCTGTTGAAAAGTCAGGTGTGATTCTAATTGGTTTGCCATTATATGTTACTTGGCCTTTTTCCCTTGCGGTTTTCAGTATTTTTTCTTTGTTCTGTATACTTACTGTTTTAATTATTATGTGGTGGGAGGAATTTCTTTTCTGGTCAAATTCGTTGGGTATACTGTAGGCCTCATGTATTCTTTTTTTTAACCCCCCCAAAAAAATCAGTATTTTTTTTCCATCTCCACACTACTGATTCTTTTTTGCATTTATTTATTTATTTATTTATTTTTAATTTTTCATCAATTACACTTTATTCATTCTGCATCCCCCATAAGCCCCTCCCCCCTCCCCTCCGAATCCCACCCTCCCTCCTCCTTCTGCATGCATGCCACTCCCCAAGTCCACAATAGGGGAGGTTCTCCTCTCCTTTCTGATCTTAGTCTATCAGTTCACATCAAAAGTGGCTGCATTGTCCTCTACTATGGCCTGGTAAGGCTGCTCCCCCCCAGGGAGAGGTGATCAAAGAGCAGGCCAATCACATTATGTCAGAGGCAGTCCGTCTTCACATTACTATGTAACCCAATTGGACTCTGAACTGCCCTGGGCTACATCTGTGCAGAGGTTCTGGGTTATCTCTATGAATAGTCCTTGGTTGGAGTATGAGTCTCTGGGAAGTTCCCTGTGTTCAAATTTTCTTGTTCTGTTGCTCTCCTTGTGGAGACCCTGTCCTCTCCAGCTCTTACTATTTCCCAGTTCTTACATGTATTCTTATTGGCCTCTCCTTTAACTTGGAAAAATTTTCTTCAATGATTTTGTTGAAAATATTTTCTGGCCCTTGGAGAAGGGAGTCTTCTTTTTCCTCTATTTCTATTATTCTTAGGTTTTGTCTTTTCATATTGTCTTGGATTTCTTGGATGGTCTGTGTCAGGAATTTTTTGGATTTAACATTTTCTTTGACAGATACATCAATTTCTTCCATTGTATCTTCTATACCTGAGATTCTTTCTTCCATCTCTTGCAGTCTGTTGGTTATGCTTACCTCTGTAGTTCCTGTTTTCTTTCCTAGATTCTTCCTCTCCATTATTTCCTGCATTTGTGTTTTCTTTCATTTTTCCAATTCTATCTTCCGGTTTTGAGTTGTTTTGTTTACTTCCTTCACCTGTCTGATTGTACTTTCCTGTCTTTCTTTTAGTTCCTTCAACTCTGTTTCTTTTATTTCATTCAGTGCTTTAAGCATTTCCTTTCTAAAGGCCATAAGCTATTTGGCTGCAGCTTCCTCTATTTCTTTATGGATGGCAATATTATGTTTGAGTTTATCTTCCTCTATGTCATTACATATCTTATTTGTTTCCTCTGTTATCATCTTCATGAACATAGTTGTTAGGTCATCTTCTTGGGTTTCAGTTATGCTGGGGTGTCCAGGGCTACTTGCCCCTGGGTAACTGGGTTCTGGAAATGCCATATTGCTCTGTCTTTTGTTGTTTGAGCTTTTACGCTGGCCTCTACCTATTGTGCTATCTTGGGTATTTGGAGTTAATTTCTGGTGGTTCCTGGGTATCCTGTGATGGAGAGAATCCCCTTTGCAGAAAGCTGGTTTTTCCTAAAGGATGTCTTCTCAGCTTTTTGGGTATAGTCCCTGGATGGCTGGTATTTTTTCAGAAGTTACTGCTGCTCACCTCAGGGATAGAGATTTGAGTGGTAACTGTGGTCCTTGTTAGTTGAGAGTGTTTTTCTCTCACCCAGGGAAGTCCTGAGGACAGCTGCCCTGTTTCTGGGTTTCTTGCTGTAAATTTAATGATCAGCTGCTGTGACCCAGTTGGACATCTGGTGCGCAGCAACTGTTTGTACCTGTGTCTGGAGCACAGCTTAGTGATGGCGGCTCGGCCCTTCCTGTCTGCTAGACTTTTTCCAGGGAACGATTGGGTGATTTGAGTCAGTACAGTTTCCTTCCTTCCCTGTGGATTCTCTGGAGACAGGGACTCCCAGTCTCTTTTTTTGCCCTGGTGCACACTGCTCAGTCTCTGCCTGCTGGCTGGCCATAGAAACTGCATGTTTCTGGAGCCTAGCTGAGTGATGGCAGCTCAGTCTCTGCCAGCTGTCTGGTGTGCAGAAACTGCCTGTGTCTGCCTTTCCGGCCTTTGGGATCCTGGGTGTCTGCCTAAACTGGATAATTTTCCTGAGACCTTTTCGGGGTGGGGGTGTCGGCTGAGTGCTCTGAGATCAGACCAGCTGTTTCCCTCCCTGTGTGGTTGCACCAGACAGTGAAATGCAGTCTCTGGTGCCCTGGGGTCCACAGTTCTATCTGAGGTAGCAAATCAGGTGTGCAGGCAGGGCTCTGTGCAGGTGCCTGGGTCCCCGGCTCTGGCTCTGGGCTGGCTCTTGGGGTGCCTGTGGAACCTGAGTCTTTTCCAGGGGATGTCTGGGTGACCTAAGGTCGGTCCCAATCATTTCCTGTACAGTGGGGTTATCTCTCGACTGAAAATTCCAGTCTCTGATAGTGTGTGCACACAATTCAATGGTTCAGTCTGGGACCATGACCAGAGACACTGGCTTGTGGCTCTGGGCTGGGGCTGGGGTTGGCGGCCAGCAGCCAAGCATCTGTTGGAACCAGGATCTATTCCGCGGTTTATTCAGGTGAGTTAAAAGCTGATTGAATCCCCCACCGTGGGGTATCCTCTCACCTGGGAAACACAATGACTGTGTTTTATGGCCATGATTTCTGATTGCTGGTCACTATGCTGATCCTGCTGCTGCTGCTCAGAATGAGAGTCCTCCAGGCGCCGCCATCTTGCCCCGCTTCCCTTCTATGATTTTCTTAAGAATATTTTCTTGACCTTGGTTCCTGGAATCTTCTTTTTCATCTATTTCTATTATTCTTATGTTTTGTCTTTTCATGGCATCATTGATTTATTTGATGTTTTGTTTTAGGGACTTTTCTGATATTACTTTTTCTTTGAGAGATGTATCAATTTCAGCAAGCATGTCTTCAGCACCTGAGATTCTTTCTTCCATCTCTTGTATTCTATTGGTGATGCTTAGCTTTGTGTTTCCAGATCTTTTCTCTACGTTCTTCAGCTCCAGGCTTTTCTCAATTTGTGTTTTCTTTATTGATTCTAATTCTGTTTTCATGCCTTGCACCATTTCCTTCATCTGTTTGAATATGGACTCTTGTTTTCTATAATCGCTCCTATTTTTTGTTTGTTTCCTCTCTATATGCCACTAATTGTTCCTCTACTTGGGGAGTTATATTTTTCTGTATTTCTTTGAGAGTTTTGTTCATTTCCTCTTTGTGTTCCTCTAATAACTGCATAAGCATAGCTTTAAAGTCATTTTCCTGTGTTTCCACTGAATTAAAATATCTATTGATTTTCGGAGCTGCTAGTGGAGCCATGATGTCCTGATTTTTGTTTTGTGTATTCTTACGCTGACCTCTGGCCATTTGCTTATCTGTAACTTTCACTATTTGTTCCTGGAGTCTGTACTTCAGACTCGAGCCATCTTTCTCTGGTGTCTGGAGTTTTCTTCAGGAAGATGAGAGAGGTCCAGTGGTTTGAGAGTTTGAGTTGTTGCTTCAGCTTTACCTGAGGGAGGAAAAGCAGCTGGCACAGAATCACTATTCCAGGGGAGTAAAGGTGTGTGTGTGTGTGTGTGTGTGTGTGTGTGTGTCTTGAAAGAGAGAGTGTTAGAGAGTGTAGGTGATTGGGATATGAGGGATGGGAGCAAGGGCAGGAGGAGATGTGGATGCTATCTCTGCAAGCACAGATTGTGGGCAAAAAACACTTGCACAGATTTCCTGAATTCCCAGTGGTCTACAGTCTGTGGCGGGATCTAAGGGCTGGACTCTGAGCTCTGTGGCTGACACTGAGGGCCAGATATGTACACTGTTGCAAGCTCTGTGTGCCTGGCCCTGTGCTCTGTGCTAGAATCTATGAGCACAGCAGGCTGGGCTCTGCTCTCTGAGTTGGATAGTGCTGTGTGCTTCCTCTGCATCCTCCCCCTCAGCCAAGGAGGGAGAATGGAGCTCTGTGATGGGTGAAATGCCAGGGATTTGATTATTCTCAGTCTCAAATCTCAAGGGAGATCAGTGCTTGGACAAGCCAGCACTGTGCTCTTTGCAAGTTGTTCATGCACTGTGGGCTGCCTCCTCTGTCTCTGCTGCTGGTTGCAGTACCTCCACCACTGCTTCTGCCCATTATGGGGAAGTGCCTGGGAATTGATTCCCCAGGAAAAGTTCAAGGAGATGTCTGCCATTGACCTGTGCCCTCTTGGTCTCAGTTTAGGTTTTGTCCCTCTTCTCCCTGGCAGCCTTGGTGCCATTGTTTTGGGTTCCATTGCCCCTCCACTCTCCAATTCAGAGTTTCAGCTCCTCTGCTCCTCAAATACTGTGTGCACTGGTAGCCACCATCTTGGATCCCTGCCGGATGTTAGTGTTTTGTTTGAAACAAAAAGCATGTTTTATGAAAAATAAAGTCATGCATGATTTTCAGATAATATTAGTTCTTAGAAGATTAAATGTAAACTTTAATAGGTAGAGCCCATAAAACAAGGACAATATTGACATATGGAATATCTGAAAACCGTGCAAGTTAACTAAAATCATGATGACCTTGTAAAACATAAAATATTTCTTGCTGTGATTATAATAATTGTAGACACTAAGAGAAAACTAGGTATTAGAAGTAAAACCTTGTAACTATGGAGCAAAGAACAAATCTGAGAAAGATATACGTCTTAAGAGTAGCAGTCCTTAAAAGTTTTAAATAATTCCCATGTATGTTTCAATTTTAAAACTGCTCAAAGACAGATGAAAGGGCTAAGGTCCCTAATTATTTTTATATTTTTATTGCTCAATTATAAGGAGTATAACACTGAAACTTCTATTTCCTTATGAAAAAACTTTATGTGACAATCAGAACTGGCATTATCTGGATATGGGTATGTGTTATATTGGATATATTATATTATATTATATTATATTACATTACTCTTCTTAGATAAAATACTTGAAAAATAATTTTAAGTCCCCACAAATTGTAGTCACAAAATTGTCAATTGATATTTTCAAGATGCTTATTATCTTATTTAAGCAATGATTGTTGATTATGGTAATTGACCATTTCAATAATTTCTTATATAGATAATTGGAAAGTGTAATTTAAGCACAGGTCTATTTAAACATTCTTAATTAATAAAATATATTTAAATAAATTACCATATTATTTAAGGTCATGGGGAAGTATGGTTCACCAACATTTCACAGAAATATTTCAAAGTATTCTTTTCAGTTTATTTTTAAATTATATCACCATAATTTAAATTACATACATTAGGTTTAAAATTATAATGAAGCTTGCTGTCTGTGATAAAATCAATTATGTAATTGTTGGCTTACAAATTGTGCTTACTCCCTTATTTTTCACTAGAATGTACTTGCCTTACACATGAAATTACTACTTATTCTGACAGTTTAATAGGAACAGAAACAAATAACAGGAAATACTTAGTTTCTAAGATACAATTATTTATATGAAGATACGGTTAAAATTATGTAACAACATCAAAGTTCTTTATATATTTTCTACCATTTGAACAAAAATTGTTGTAATTTGGCATAGAAACTATTTTAAAACTTCTCAGTTACATCATTACAATATAAAATATAAGAAATATATCCCAGTATTAAGGTTAATTATGATATGAGTTGCTCTAACATCCCACAAGGACTTCTGTATGTAACTAAACAAATAATACAAGGACCAGAAGGGGATAGGAGCTCATCAAGAGACCAACAAAGCTAACAAATCTGGGCCTGGGGGCGGACCAAGCATGGAGAATACCTAAACCTCCTCCTCAAATGTAGTCCATAGGCAGCTCAGTTTCCATGTGGGTTCCCTAGTAAGAGGAGCAGAGACAGTCTCTGAAATGAACTTGGTTGCCTTCACTTTCATCACTTTCCCTGGTGGGGTGACCTAGACAACCCAGAGAGGAAGAGGGTCCAGGCAGTCTTGATGATAACTGATAGGCTAGGATCACATAGTAGGGTATGAGGGTTATCCCTTTATGTGGTCTACGGATGAGGGATGGGGGAAGAAGGAGGGTGGGTGGGACTAGTTGGAAATGAGGAAGGGATATAAAGTTAATAAATTATTAAAAATAAATAAAAATAAATGAGGAAGAAGAAGGTTGGGTTCTGTAACTATGAATATGGTGCTCCAGCTGGGATTCTCTTGGACACCTGATCTGAAGACTACATCTGCCAATGTGCCTAGATTGTTCCCTCCATCACTCCTTTTAGAACATTTCTAAACACTGTTTCCTCATCACAATGTCTCAATCTCATCTGTATGAGACTAAGATAACACCTTTTTGAGAAACTGTCAATGAGCACTAATGACAAGCCAAATCTAATGTTTATGAATACAAAATCTTGATTATTGTGATGAAAATTATACTGAAATTTTAAGAAAATTTAAAGATTGCTGCTACATGTAAGCTTATTAAAATCAAAATATATTTATTATAAGACCATTTTATTTTGTTGTATTGATTTAAGTATTATTTTGGAAAAAGAGTGAAGTAGTGAATGAATATGCACTCATGAATACCATATTTATATATTAAAAGAAATATTTTTCTCTGGAAGTTGTCCCTTAAAATCTTCAGTTTAATCAAGATGATTCTCACAAGACATGTGATGGGCAAATACTTTTTTAGCTAAAAAAGTACATGATTTGGCACCTATAACTACCAAGAAGAGAGGTTAACTTGTTAAAAGCAAACATGCAAAAAAACAAAACAAAACAAAACCTGTTGTTCAGTAGAGTCATAGGCTATAGACAAAACATCTATTCTTTTTTTTTAATGTGAAATACTTTTATAGATTATGTGTTCTGTGTTACATTATGTATTAGTTTACCACAAATTTTAGGTCCTCTTAAAATTATATAATAAACAAACTCTAAATATAACTTCTAAGTGTTGTAAGAAAAACAAATGAAGTAAAAATTGTGTTAGAAATCCAATTTAGAGTTTGGAAAGAGTGCAATGATATTATTTAATGAAAAAAACATAAGGAATGAAACTAGCTAGTTTGGTTACCCCCAAGGAAATCAATGGTACTGATAACAAAATAATTAGATTTGGGACTTGGTGAACTTCTTTATTAACCTTATATTAATTTGCAGAGAGAGAATAGAAAACTTTTGATTCTCAAAAGTTACTTCAAACTATGATCAAATGAGTGCAAATCATAATAAAGGTGCAACTCATTTAACACATAATCAAATCAAACTTTACAGTTCCTTTGAATCAGATGTCTAAAGTGTGTTTAATTTGTCATTCATAATAGTGTATCTGAAAGTATTCTGTTGTAAGTTGAATTTATTTACATTTATTAGACATGAAAATCAAAGATATATGGAAGGGCATCAAAACATACATGTATGCAAAAGCATGTGTACATTTACAAACAAATAGATATTAATAGTCAAGAAATGTCTTGTGAACAGTCCAAAACCTATAATATCTCTTTTCTTGTTTTTTAGACATGTTAATGATAAATGTGGATATGCGTCTTTAAAAATATTCCCGTTTCATATACTTCCGATGCTCTTCATCACATTAGTGATCAGAAATGAGGTGTAACTCCCCAGCCCCTGCCCGCAAGAGCTAAGTAGGATCTTACTGTAAGTTGAAGGGAGTTCTGCCCTAACTCATGGATTGTAAAGAATGAACTGCTGTTGGGTCTGATTGACTGTTGATGGATTGTGGTGTGGCGTATCCGGAGGCTATTGAATGCAACTTACAATGCTTAATAAAAATCTTTATTCTTTTAATTGGACTGGAGAATTCGATACTACGATGGAGCAGCTGTGAGTGGCCATTGTCACGGTAAATTCTACCAGAGTGGACACAGGACTAGCCAGAGGATTATCATCATGGATTGCTGCAACCATGAATCATCTGAAAGAATGGGCAGGCATGGGAGCGTTAGCAGGCCTTCTGGTGTTGGTCTCCTTGGTTTGCCTGTGGTATATATGCAAGATTAGAGTTTCACAACAGCGTAATGCAGCCATGACCATTCAGGCCTTTACAGCCATTAAAGCAGGACAGTCTCCCCAAGCATGGTTGGGTACCATAAAAAGCCAAAATGTTACGCTCAGGATGCGAGGCTAAGCACTGCACTCAGGGTCAGCCGCTTTGGACCCAGAGAAGAGCATGTCTGATTGCATGCGGGTTGATGCCCCAGGTCCCGCCTCTGAGAAAAAGGTATCAGACGGGTCTGATGCTCTTTGGGTGGATGACACCTAAATGAACATCAGTACAAAGTCCCAATTTATTTCTAATATCAGAGATCAGACCTCTACTCTTGCCTGATGCGTCCAAAACAAAAAGGGGGAACTGTAGAGAGCTGAGTAATGCCGCGCCTTCAAGATGGAGCTGGTTTCTGCCTTCCACCTTCCCGATGGTGAGTGCTCTCTGTCACAAACAACTCCACATTTGGCTAAGGCTGAGGATCTGGCTTGCTTCCATGTATGTGGACCTATCTGCATTGCCCACGTGGCATGCTGAGGTTGGCTACCCAGAGGCTATTTAAAGTGGGCTGGCTTTACCCAGGGTCAGATGATTGTTCAAGGTTCCTGAATAAACTGCATTGAAAAAAAAATAAAAAAATAAAAATAAAAATATTCCTTCAGGCTGGAGTGATGGCTCAGAGGTTAAGAGCATTGGCTCCTCTTCCAGAGGTCCTGAGTTCAATTTCCCACAGCCAGATGGTGGCTGGCTCATTACCATCTATAATGAGATCTGGAGCCCTGTTCAGATGTGCAAACATACATGTTGGAAGAACACTGTATATATAAAAAATAAATAAATCTTTTAAATCAATTTTTTATTTTTAAATTTAAATTTATTTTTTATAATTTATTCCGTTTTAGTTAAAGTTAGTTAAAGTTGAAGCCCCCTTTCTCATCTCTTCCCATTTCCACTCTTTTTCCCTCTTCCCCCCCTCTTCACCTCCCCTATTTCACAGAAAGAAGGATCTCTCTTACCTACCATTCACCCTGGCTTATCAAGTCTCATTAGGACTTCTTTCATCCTCTATGGTCTGGCAATGAAATCCCCCCTGGCAGGGGGAAGTGATAAATAAATATTTAATAAAATAAAAATAAATAAAATTATTCCTTCATTTCTTGTAATGTGTATGAGTGCTTTGCCTGCCTGTAAGATTGTGCAATGTATGGACATTGCCCTTGAAGTTCAGAAAAGGTGTCAGAGACTCTCTGATTACAGTTACATTAGTTGTTACATTCCATGTGGGTGTTGGAATTGAACAAAATTCCTCTGGAAAAGCAGCTTGTGCTGAGAATAGCAAATCCATCTCTCCAGCCCCATGAGTATGTATCTTAAACAATGCAGGAGACAGCATGCAGCTAGAGGCTTAAATGGGAACAGACTGTCTCTGACTGTTCTTTGATCACCTTACCCTGAGGGGGGAGCAGCCATACCAGGCCACAAAGGAAGACAATGCAGCCACTACTGATGACTAAGACCAGTGGAGTTGGGGAGGGGCATGAGTGAAGAAGGGGAAGGAAGGGAGGAATTGGGAGGGGAGAAGGAAGGGAACTACAGGAGGGACACAAAAGGAATTAAGTATAACAATTAAAAAATTTAAAAATATCTGAACAAAATTATCTGAACAATCTAATGTGGAAATAAGAACTTTATAGTGCCAGCTACCAACTAATTTACTTTTCATCACCTTTAAACATCTAAAGTGAACTTTAGATTTTATTAATATTATTATTATTATCATTATTATTATTATTTACAATTTATTCACTTTGTATCCCAGTTGCAGCCCCCTCCCGAATTTCCTCCCAGTCCCCTCCTTCTACCTTTTCTCCCGAAGAGTTTAAGTTAGTATGGGTATAACTCCATTTTGAAATAGAGAGCCATCTTGACTGAGAGCTAAACTCAGGTACCAGGAAATATCACAGAATGTTCACTTGGCAGACAACAAATTTAACTCTCCTAGCAATAGCCTCCAGGAAATATCACAGAATAAATTCTTCATAGAAAATAGAGACAATCTCCCTGGCAAATATCAATGAGAATCGGTTGGGAATTGGGTGGGAAAATTCTCCCCAGTGTTTCAGATATAGTTTAGAAGAATAGCAATTGTGATCATATGCCTTAAGCAATTGTTATTATGTGCCTCAGAGAAAGTCATCTCGCCCCTCTAACTTTTACCTAATCCTGTAATGTCAAGGCATGTTGCCACCCATTTGCTCTCATGAAAACATGTGCCCCTCTGCTTGCTGTCATGGAAACCCCCTGCTCACAGACTTGATGTCCCTCAAACAAAGAATGGATACTGAACTTTACATTTTCATTGAAGGAATAATGAATATTTTCTCTAGCTTACTCATGATACATTGCTAGGATTTTAGAAAATGTCTTCACTATTAGAATAATTGTATTAATTGTCCTTTTAGATATTCTACCCAGCAGCATATCAAAACAGATGCTGAGACTCACAGGCAATACTGGTGGATGAATAGAGAGTATTGGGGAATAGTGGGAGGAAAGAGAAAGGGACCAGAAAGGGACAGAAGTTCCACAAGAAAAACAACAGAGCCAACTAATCAGGCATAAGGGGGTTTGCTGAGATTGAAGCATCAACCAAAAACCATGAATGAACTGAATCTAGTCCACCTACAAAGATGTAGCAGATAGACAGCTTAGGCTTCAAGTAGATACTTTAGTAAGGGAAGTGGAGACTGCATTGGACAGGCAATCATTTGCTAGCTTTTAAATCACTTTTTCCTAGTGGCACTGCCTTGACAGGCCACAGGGGAAGATGACACATTCAGTCCTGATGCAACTTGATGACCTGGGGTGGGTGGGAAAGGTAACTCCCATTTTCAGGACTGGGAAGGGAGGAGAGGATGGGCTACAAGGATGTAAAGTGAATAAAAAAAGTAAATGAGAAAAAAAAATCTGCAAGCCATTTTCTATCTTGAAAACAACATTTTTAATTTAATTTTATTTATATTTATTTATTATAATTTATTCACTTTGTATTCCCACTGCAGCCCCTTCCCTTATCTCCTCTAAGATTCTACACACCCTCCCTCTTTTCCCACTATGCCTTTTCCCTAGCTCTCTGATAGAGGAGGACCTCTTCCCCTTCTATCAGACTGTGGCTTATCAGGTCTCATCAAGGCTAGCTGCATCATCTTCCTCTGTCACCTGGCAAGGCTGCACCCACCAGGGGAAGGTGATCAAAGAGCCAGCCACTGAGTTCATGTCAGAGACAGCCCCTGTTCCCTTTACTAGGGAACCCACTTGTAAACTGAGCAGCCAATGGGCTTCCTTTGAACAGGGGTTCTAGGTCCTCTCCATGCATAGTCCTTAGTTGGAGTATCAGTGTCTTCTCGGCTCCCTGGGCCCAGGTATTTTGGCTCAGTTTTTCTGCTTGTAGAGTTCCTGTCCCCTCTAAGTCTTTTTATCTCCTCCTTCCTTAAGATTCTGGCACTCATTACCACAATTACTTGGCTCTATCTGGCTAAGAATGAATAAAAATGGGGGATACAGACAAACAGGTGTGGGCTTATAGGAAATATTATGAGAAGCCTTAACCCCCTCATTGGAACATCCTGCTTCAGTTCTAGAACTAGCAGTGGTGGTGTCCGAGGTCTGAGTAGGTTCAGGAGACCATTGCCCCCAGGGGCGAGACGTGCTCCATGCCAATTGACTAACTCCATGTTTTCCTCCACTTTTGAAAGTCATTTAAGGTTCTTAAATTATTTTTTCCCTTTTTTTTTAAATTGTGGTAATGATACTTGCTTTTTTGCCCAATGCTGGAATGCTAGTAAATTAAGGTATGCCCTGGTTACTCGCATGCCTCACTGGGTGCCTGTGCCCGTTGATGCCCCTCACGCTATGACTCTCTTCAGACAGAAAAGCGATCTTGGAACTACAGCCACCATTGTTACTACCATCTCATTGGTGGCTGTTGGAGCTACCACCGGGGCATTAGCCATGAGTCATACTGGGCAGACTGCTCAGACCCTGAAAAATCATTTAGCCAATGTAGCTCATGCCTTAGTTGTACATAAAGGAATTAATGCTCAACTAAAAGGAAGCTTGATGGTGTTCAATCAGAGGATTGACCTCGTGCAGGAGCAAATTGATACCCTATGGCAAATCGCTCAACTTGGCTGTCAATGAAAATATGCTGGACTTTGAGTCACTAGCATATAACATGAGAATTTTTCCTGTGCTGTAAATCTGTCTAAACAATTGTCGAGCTATATTTTAGGTAATTCGACTGGAGAATTCGATACTACGATGGAGCAGCTGAGAGTGGCCATTGTCACAGTAAATTCTACCAGAGAGGACACAGGACTGGCCAGAGGATTATCATCATGGATTGCTGCAACCATGAATCATCTGAAGGAATGGGCGGGCATGGGAGCGTTAGCAGGCCTTCTGGTGTTGGTCTCCTTGGTTTGCCTGTGGTATATATGCAAGATTAGAGTTTCACAACAGCGTAATGCAGCCATGATCATTCAGGCCTTTACAGCCATTGAAGCAGGACATTCTCCCCAAGCATGGTTGGATACCATAAAAAGCTAAAATGTTACGCTCAGGATGCGAGGCTAAGCACTGCACTCAGGGTCAGCCGCTTTGGACCCAGAGATGAGCATGTCTGATTGCATGCGGGTTGATGCCCCAGGTCCTGCCTCTGAGAAAAAGGTATCTGACGGGTCTGATGCTCTTTAGGTGGATGACACCTAAATGAACATCGGTACAATGTCCCAATTTATTTCTAATATCAAAGATCAGATCTACTCTTGCCTGATGCGTCTAAAACAAAAAGGGGGAACTGTAGAGAGCTGCGGAATGCCGCGCCTTAAAGATGGAGCTGGTTTCGGTCTTCCACCTTCCCGATGGTGAGTGCTCTCTGTCACAAACAATTCCACATTTGGCTAAGGCTGAGGATCTGGCTTGCTTCCATGTATGTGGACCTATCTGCATTGCCCATGTGGCATGCCTGGGTTGGCTACCCAGAGGCTATTTAAGCTGTGGGCTGGCTTTCCCCAGGGTCAGAAGATTGTTCAAGGTTCCTGAATAAACTGCATTGAAAAAAAATATATATATAAAAAGAAAAAAAAAAGATTCTGGCACTCTGCCCAAAGTTTGGCTATGTGTCTCAGTATCTCCTTCAATTCTCTTGTGGCTAGAGTATTTCAGAGGTCCTCTGTGGACATAATTCACCATATAAACAAACTGAAGGGGGAAAACACATACATATGATCATTTATTTAGATGCTGAAAAAGCATTTGACCAATTCAACTCCCCTTCATGTTCGAAGTTCTGGAGAGATCAGAGGTACAGGCACATATCTAAATGTAGCAAAAGCAATATACAACAAGCCTATAGTCAACAACAAACTAAATGGGGAGAAATTTAAATCAATTCCACTGAAATCAGAGACAGGCGAGGCTGCCCACTTTCTCCTTATCCCTTCAACACAGTACTTGAAGTCCAAACTAGAGCAATAAGACAACTAAAGGTGATCAAAGGAAAACAAACCAGAAAAGAAAATGTCCAATTATCTCTATTTGCAGATGATATGATAGTATACATGAGTAACCCCAAAAATTCTACGAGATAACTCCTTCAGCTGATAAACACCTTTAGCAAAGTGGCTGAATACAAAATTGAATAACTGAAGCTGTCCTGTACACAAAAGACAAACAGGCTGAGAAAGAAATTAGGGAAACAACACTCTTCACAATAACCACTAGTAACATAAAGTACCTTGGTGTGACTCTAACCAAGCAAGTAAAAGACTTGTTTGAAAGAAAACAAAACAAAACAAACAAACAAAAAAAGAAACAAAAACACTTCAAGTCTCTGAAGAGAGAAATTGAAGAAGATATCAGAAGATGGAAAGAACTCCCATGCTCTTGGATCAGTAGGATTAACATTATGAAAATGACTATCCTTCCAAAAAGCAATCTACAGATTCAATGCAGTTACTATCAAAATACCAAAACAATTTTATACAGGCAATGAAACCCACTTTCCAATAAAAAACATATAAAATATGCAACCTTCCAAATCACATTTATTTTTTATCTTATTTTTTATTTTTTATATGCTTTACATTCTGGTTATAGCACTATCCCTCCTCCCTTCCCAGTTTCACCCTGTCTTTTATTCCCTTATCCCTCACCCCTGTCACTTATTCCTCAGAAAAGGGGAGGTCCCTTTCCCATCCTCCCCAACTCATCAAATTATATCAGGACTGAGAATGTCCTCTTCCTCTGTGGCCTGGAAAGGCAATCCTGTCAGGGGAAAGTCATCAAAAAGCTAGCAAATGAGTCTATGTCCCATGTAGTCCCCACTCCCCTTACTAGAAAACCCACATGAAGCATAAACGGGACATCTGCTATATCTTTGTAGGGGGCCTAGGTCCAGTCCATGCATGGTCCTTGATTGATGCTTCAGTCTCAGCAAACCCCTCTGGGCCTGGTTAGTAGGCTCTGTTGGTCTGCTTGTGGAGCTCCTGTCACCTCCAGGTCCTTTTAATTTAGCATGGCAATGTCTCATTCTCAAAGTATCCAGGAAGGGTCCAGACCATGACTTCTAAAACCTGTGCTTCTCATGACTATTAGCATGAGTTAAGACAGGAGTCCTGGAGTATGTGACATTATTTTATAGACTAGAAATCAAGATCCCAGTGTATTTCATAATGTGTTCAAGTCACATAAGTAAGAAGATAACTAAAATTAGATTATATATCAACTGTTTTCATAGAATCTGAATATTTTAATTATGATACATTGTTTATTTGATGATTAATTTTGAAAGCTCAACCTTATCATCAAGATAGGTTCATACAGAAAATTAAATTTCAGAGAAAATTGTTCAAAGGTGCACTGGAACAAAGAAAGTATACACATTTGGCATTACTTAATTATGAACGTGAATCAATAAAAGCACTTGATATATACAAATTAAATGTGTGTGCATATTTTTCCAAGTTAATGTAATGCTAATAACTAAAGAAATATCAATACCTTCAGGTCAATCTAATTGATAGTATAAAGAAAACAGTTAAGCATCTGCAACACCATAACTGTTCTAGGTATAGTATGAGTGGTGGTATAGATGTGTTGGTGTTCTGTTTTTCTTATCTAAAGAAGACAGAATATAAACTAGATAGCTTATTAGAACATTTTGTCTATAATTTAATTTTTATACTACTTTATAGTTTTGAATCATGTTATTGTGCACAGAGAAGCTAAATTTCAGAGAACGTTGGGTAACATTAAAACCACCTCTTTCAAAAAACATGTCTCATAGACAAAATTATTAACAGATAATGACCCAACAAATAAAACTTAATACAATTTTAAAAGATACATTCCATCTCAGATTTAAAAGGTTTATGGCTAAACCTCAGGGAGAACATGTATGTAATTAATTATCAAAACATAGCTTAATTGTGTTATCATATTAATGAGTCCCAAAAGGTTAATAACGTGCTTGTAGTTACTTTTGCCATAGGACACTTTAAATCAGAATATTAGTGAAAATGTATAAAAGTAGAAACTGGACATTTGCATTAGTATGAATACACTTCAATTCTTTGGAATTTCATGTAATGTCTCCATCAAGTACAATAAAGTAAAAATTGAGTGATCAGGAGTATACTGCATTATCTCTTACTCTCTGACTAATTTTGTGTGCATATGTGTGTGAGAATATTTGCAGGGAGAAAAAAGGAAGAGAAAAACCTTGAAATTAAATTACTATTTAAAAAGCAAAAATTCAAAACACGTACACACACACAAACACACACACACAAACAAGCAAAACACAAAAAAGGCACAGGAGATGGAACAGATTTTTGAAGCCTCAAAGCCCTCCCCAGTGACAAACCTCTGCTTGCAAAGCCACACTTTCTAATTTGTCCCCCAAAATTTTACTAACTAAGGAACAAGTATCCAAGTATATGACACCGTGATGGTCATTCTCATTCAAACCACCACACTATCTATTTGTCTTTTGTTGAATTTCTGTGCTTATGCCACCACTTATCTTTGGGTGGATCTCTATGCTTACCTCTCATTGAGTTCAGTGTACTTTTGACATCTGCATTTTTTCTTTCATTAGAGCCAGAACTCTTTATAGTCATTGGGATGGCAAAGCAGAATAATAGCTGTGGAGAACAGTAAAGTGGATTCTTCAAAAAATATTTTATTTTAATTTTTATTATTTATATTAATTAAAATTTAATCAGTTTGTATCCCAGCTGTGGCTCCCTCCTTCATTCCCTACCAATCTCACCCTCCCTCCCTCATCTCCTCCCATGCCCCTTTCCAAGTCCACGATCAGAGAGGTCCTCCTCCCCTTCCATCAAACCCTAGCTTATCAGGTCTCATCAGGACTGGCTGCATTGTCCTCCTCTGTGGCCTGGCAAGGCTACTCCTCCCTCAGAAGTAATCAAAGAGCCAGCCACTGAGTTCATGTCAGAGACAGTCCCTCTTCCCATTACTAGCGAACCCACTTGAAACTGAGCTGCTGTGGGCTACATATGAGCAGGGGTTCTAGATTATATCGATGAATGGTCCTTGGTTGGAATATCAGTCTCGGAAAAGATCCTTGTGTCCAGAATTTGGGGTTCTTTTGCTCTTGTTGTGGAGCTCCTCTCCCCTCCAGTTCTTACTATCTCCCCATTCTTTCATAAGATTCCCTGTACTCTGCCTAAAGTTTAATTATGAGTTTCAGCATCTGCTTTGACAGAGGTACTCTGTGGTAGGCTCCTGTCTTGTTTCCTGTTTTCTCCTTCTTCCAATATCCATCCCTTTTGTCTTTCTGAGTGAGGATTGATCATCTTACCCAGAGTTCTCTTTCATGCTGGAGAAGATGTGGTGAAAGGGGAACTCTCTTCCATTACTGGTGGGAATGTAAATTTGTACAACTACTTTGGAAAACCATCTGGTACTTTCTCACACAATTAGGAATACTGCTTCCTCAAAATCCAGCTATACCACTTCTAGGCATATATCCAAAAGATACTCAAATACACAACAAGGACATTTGCTCAGTCATGTTTGTAGCAGCTTTATTTATAATAGGAAACAACTCAGATGTCTCTCAACAGAGGAATGGATACAGAAATTGTGGAACATTTACACAATGGAATACTACTCAGCAATTAAAAACAAGGAAATCATGAGATTTTTCAGGCAAATGGTAGGATCTAGGAAAGATTATCCCGAGTGAGGTATCCCAGAAGCAGGAAGACACACACAGTATATACTCACTTATAAGTGGATATTAGACATATAATATAGGACAAACATACTAAAATCTGTACACCTAAATAAGCTAAGCAATATTCTCCAAAATTTTAAGATATACAACTCATCAATTCCAAGATTTGAGGTAATATCCAAAAGAATATAAAACATGGTTGTAAAGAGAGAAGTGTATATGCAGATTCATTGTAGGAATAGTCACTACAGTTAAATGGCAAATGTAACTACACACACACACACACACACACACACACACACATTTCTGAGGGACTAGAAAAAAATAAATAAAATATACCAAGCCTTTGGAAGGCACACTTACAAAGTGACCTTGTGCTAGAGTAATCTGTATGAGTTGCCCAGTCTGGAATACTGATGACTGTAGTATATTATAATAAACATTTGAGAACATTTTGTTGTATTTCAGAAAACATGTATTAGTTTTTTTATTGAAATAAAAATAATATGTTTTGCTGAAAATGCTAGAAAGGAGTAATGATATATTTTGTTAGGAACTTAGAAGTTGCCAAGTTTCAAATCTTTATTGGGAGCAGGAGATGATCTGGTAGTCTACATGGATCCTTCATTCTTTTGAACTCTCTGCATTGATGCCACTTACTGTTTTTTGCCATTTTTATTTTTTGACAAAAATCATGGGTGAAGATACCCAAAACACATGAACCAAAGAAAACAAGAGTTCTTTGAAATATTATTGATGCCTTCTCTATATATTTGCCCAATATATTTTCTTTTTTTTAATTTTTATTTTTTAATATTATTCATAGGTTATTTACTTTGTATCCCAGCTGTAGCCCACTCCCTCATTCCCTCCTAATCCCACTCTCCCTCCCTCATCTCCTCCCTGTCCCTTTCCAAGTCCACTGATAAATATGGATCTATTTTCATTTTTCTGCATGTAGATATCCAGTTGGGCCAGCACCATTTGTTGAAGATGTTGTCTTTTTTCCATTGAATGGTTTTTATTTCTTTGTCAAAAATCAAGTATTCATAGGTGTATGGGCTTATTTCTGGGTCTTCTATTCAGTTCCATTGATCCTCCTTTCTGTTTCTATGCCAATACCATGCAGTTTTTATTACTATTGCTCTGTAGTACAGCTTGAGATCAGGGATGGAGATACCCCCAGATGATCTGTTGTTGCACAGGATCGTTTTGGAGATTCTGGGTTTTTTTGTTTCTCCAAATGAACCTGAGACTCTTTCTTTCAAATGTCTGTAAAGAAATTACTTGGTATTTTGATGGGAATTGTGTTGTATCTGTAGATTGCTTTTTGCAGGATGGCCATTTTCGCAATGTTAATCCTACAAATCCATTTGCAGGCAAATGGTAGCATTTAGAAAAGATCATTCTGAGTGAGGTATCCCAGAAGGAGAAAGACAGACATGGTATATACTCACTTAAATAGTGCTATAGGATATGATAAACATAATGAAATCTATAAACCTAAAGAAGATAAACAAGAAAGAGAACCCTGTGTAAGATGATCAATCCTCACTTAGAAAGACAAATGGGAGGTTCATTGGACATAGGGGAAAACAAGTAACAGGACAGTAGTGTACTGCAGAGGGCCTATGAAAGACTCTGCTTAGCAGTGTATCAAAGCAGATACTAAGACTCATAACCAAACCTTAGGAAGAGTGCAGTGAACCATATGAAAGAAGGGGCAGTTTGTATGAGGTGGAAAGGATAGGAGCTCCACAAAAACCAAATATATCTGGGCACAGGGGTCTTTTCTGAGACTGACACTCCACCAAGGACCATGTATGGATATAACCTAGAATCTCTGCTCGGATGAAGCCCGTAGTAGCTCAGTAACCAATTGGTTTCCCATAGTAAGGGGAACAGGTACTTTTTCTGACAGGAACTCAATGGCAGGATCTTTGACCTCTCCAACCTCCAAGGGAGGAGCAGTCCTGCTAAGCCACAGAGGAGGACTTTGAAGCCAGTCCTAAAGATACCTGATAAAACAGGGTCAGATGAAAGGGGAGGAGGTCCTCCCCAATCAGTGGACTTGGAAAGGGGCAGAGTGGAGATGAGGGAGGGAAGGAGAGTTTGGGATGGAATGAGGAAGCCGGATACAGCTGGGATACACAGTTATAAAATGTAACTAATAAAAAATAAAGAAAGAGAAGGCTTCCAAGATGGCGGTGGCTAGTGTGCAGCTTAGCTGAAGGGGAGAGGACCCACAACGCGGAAATTGGTGAGTGAAGGGGCTGATCAACCCAGAATAGAATAATCTAGACTTCCAAGAAGAAAGAGACTAACCATGATCTGAGTCCATCTAGAATCAGGTCACAGCAGACTTCTCCAGGACGAGACACCCGAGAGGTGATCCCCAGGCACTTCCTGGCACCCAAAACCCTACTCCCTCTTTGGAGGAGGCAGGAGGCATCCAGCAGAATCTGCCACAGACCACACTGTCTGTACCCCAGCCCCAGCGAGAGCTGTAGCTGCCACCAAAAAAAAAAAAAAAAAAAAAAAAAAAAAAAAAAAAACCCGAGTTTGGGGCTGAGAAAATGCAATCTTTTCATCCTTTCGGGCACTCCCCTGAGAAACCAGAACTCTGCCACAACCCTGCCAAGGCTGAGTGTAAGGATAGAGAGGCACACAGTGGCTTCACAGTGCCTGGACCCCAGTGCTGCCGGCTGCTCCTAGCAAGCAAACTTCAGCTCGGGATCTGGGACTGTGGTCATTCAACACGTCCTGAGACTCTCCTGGGTCCAGCACAATAAGGTCTAGCACCAAGTCTTAACACAGGCGACCCCTGACGGAGAAACAGCGGCTCAGGATCGGGACTGAGAAGTCCCAACCCCTTCTGGCACTCCCCTGAGAGTGCTGACATAAGCTTGCCCTAGCAGAGGGGAACGTCAGAGGAAAAGGACAGAGAGGCAGCCTGCCACAGCCTCTCCAGCTCACCCAGTGGCCCCTGGCAGAGAAACCCAAACTCTGGATCTGAGGACATTGAACCATACCTGGTACTCTCTTGGAATCAGCAAACATAGGTTCTACCGCCAGGCTGCTTCTGGCAGAGAGATCTGAGCCCAGGATCTGGGATTGAGAACACTCAACCTATCTCCTTCCCACGCTACCCTGGGACCAGTCAACATAACCCTTCCTGGCAGAAGAAAAGGACAGAGAGGTAGCACACAGGAAAGGTGGACACTGAGTCCTGCGGCCACAGTGTCACAGAGCTGACTGTTAGCCTACCCACGCATTTTCTGCAAAAGGACCAAATCAGAGAGTAGAGAGCAAAGGGAACCCCTGTGCATTCCAAGAATGCAAGAAGTGTGTGAGCCTTCTAGGGAGAGTTTGCCCCAGACCCAGAGCCTCTCCACAGTAGCAAACCAGACGAGTTCCCTGCCACCCACACCCCTAGCGTGGGCATCATAAGGATTCTTGGAATAGCGACCCCAATGTTGAAGCCTCTGCCTTGTGGGTCCACCAGTGTAATTCAGGCAAACAATCCCTGGATCTCAGACAGAACTGCATAATAGTGGCCTACAGGCCACTGCAATAGTCAGAGAATCCACGCATGCACACTGCGCCCACTAAAAGTGCATGCAAATAGCGCCAACATCACATTCTTTACTTAGGCAAAACTGAAACCACAACGCACACTCCCAAAACAGTGAACCTCTCTCATCTACCTGAGAAAACAGACCAGAAAACAGAAAGAGATGATCATAGCCCGAAATACAAACTCGAGAAACAAACAGTGAGGATTATAAATAACCAGATGGGTAGAGGCAAACGTAAGAACACACCCAACAAAAATCAGGACATAATGACCTCACCAGCAACCCCACGAACCAATGGACACTTCAATTCACTGGATATAGAAGAAAACAATTTTTCAAAACTATGTTTCTCCAGCTATTAGAGGCCCATAAAGATGAAATGAACAAAGCCCTCAGAGAAATGGCCAAAGAAATCGAGACTAACCAAGAGGAAACAAATCGTGCTCTCAGAGAAATCACCACGAAAATTGAGGCAAACAAAGAAGAAATGCACAAATCTCTCAAAGAAATGTCCACACAAATGAAGGCAAATAAAGAAGAAATAAACAAAGCTCTCATAGAAATACAGGCAATTATAACCAAAGAAGTAGAGGCACAATTAGTGATATATAGAGAGGAAACGGACAAAAAAAATAGAAGATGTCATTGAAAAGCAGGACTCCACATTCAAACAGATGAAGGAAATGGTGCAAGACATGAAAACAGAATTAGAATCAATAAAGAAAACACAAATAGAGAAAAACCTAGAGCTGGAGAACATAGAGAAAAGATCAGGAACTACAAAGGTAAGCATCACCAACAGAATACAAGAGATGGAGCTGAAGATACACTTGCGGAAATTGACATGTCTCTCAAAGAAAAAAATAAAATCAGAAAAGTTCCAAACACAAAACATCCAAGAAATCAAGGACACCATGAAAAGACAAAAATCTAAGAATAATAGGGGTAGAAGAAAAAGAAGACATCAGGTTCAAAGGTCCTGAAAATATTTTCGAGAAAATTATAGAAGAAAAATTTCCCAACTTAAAGAAGGAGATGTCCATAAACATACAAGAAGCCTACAGAACACCAAGTAGACTAGACCAGAAAAGAAACTCTTCATGTAACATCATAGTCAAAACACTGAACCTACAGAACAAAGAAAAATTCTAAAAGCAGCAAGGGAAAAAGGCCAAGTAACATATGAAGAACCTATCAGAATCACACCAGATTTCTCAATAGAAACTATTAAAGCCAGAAGGGCCTGGAAAGAAATCATGCAGTCCTTAAGGGACCACAGATTCCAACCCAGACTACTATACCCAGCAAAACTTTCAATCAACATAGATGGAGAATTCAAAATATTCCATGACAAAACCAAATTTAAACAAAATCTACATAGTAACCCAGAAGTTACTAGAAGGGAAACTCCAACCCAAAGAAAACAACTACATCTAAGTAAACAGAGGAAATAAATAACTACACAACAACAACAAAAACAAAAAAAAACAAACAAAAGAATACAAGCAATGAAATTCAGTGACACCACCAACCCCACATCAAAAGTAAGTAACAATTGTTTGTCACTAGTATCTATCAACAACAACAGACTCAACTCCCCAATAAAAAGATACAAACTAACAGAATGGTTGCAAAAACAGGATCCAACATTCTGTTGCATCCAAGAAACACACCTATGCAACAAAGATAAACACTACCTCAGAGTAAAGGGCTGGAAAAATGTTTTTCAAACAAATGGTTCCAGAAAACAAGCTGGAGTAGCCATCCTAATATCTAATAAAATAGACTTTCAACCCTAAAAAAAGATAAGGAGGGCCACTATATCCTCATCAAAGGAAAAATCCACCAAGGGGACATCACAATCTTGAATATCTATGCCCCAAATACAAGAGCACCTACATTCATAAATGAAACAATATTAAAGCTTAAATCACACAATGATCCTAATACCTTAATAGTGGGAGACTTCAACACTCCACTCTCACCAAGGGACAGATCAACTAGACAGAAAACAAATAGGGAAATAAAAACACTTATGGAGTCCCTAAATCAAATGGACCTAATAGACGTCTACAGATCTTTTCATCCAAACTCAAAAGAGTATACCTTCTTTTCAGCACAACATGGAACCTTCTCCAAAATAGACCATACAGTTGGTCATAAAGCAAGCGTCAACAGATACAAAAAGATTGAAATAATCCCTTGTATTCTATCTGACCACCATGGACTAAACCTGGACCTCAACAACAACAGAAATAACAAAAAGCCGACATGCACATGGAAACTGAACAACTTGCTACTCAATGACAGCTGGGTTAAGGAAGAAATAAAGAAAGAAATTAAAGACTTCCTAGAATTCAATGAAAATGGGGGTACAACATACCCAAATTTATGGGACACATTAAAAGCAATGTTCAGAGGAAAATTTATAGCACTAAGTGCCTTCAAGAAGAAATTTGTAACATCACATACAAGCACCTTAATGGCCCAACTGAAAACCCTAGAAAAAAAAGCAGATACACCAAAGAGGAGCAGATGGCTGGAAATAATCAAACTCAGGGCTGAAATCAATCAACTAGAAACAAATAAAACAATTCAAAGAATCAATGAAACCAAGAGATGGTTCTTTGAGAAAATCAACAAGATAGACAAACCCTTAGCCAAACTAACTAAAAAGCAGAGAGAATATATCCAAATCAGGAAAATCAGAAATGAAAAGGGTGACATAACTACAGACATTGAGGAAATTCAAACAATCATTTGTAGGTCATACTACAAAAGCCTAAATGCCACAAAATTTGAAAACCTAATCGAAATGGACAATTTTCTTGATAGATTCCATCTTCCAACATTAAGTCAAGATCAGGCAGAAAGACTGAATAGCCCTATATCACCCAAGGAAATTGAAGCAGTCATTAACAGTCTTCCCTCCAAAAAAAAAAAAAAAGCCCTGGGCCAGATGGTTTCAGCATAGAATTCTAACAGACCTTCAAAGAAGTGCTAACACCAATTCTCCTCAAACTATTCCACAAAATAGAAACAGAAGGTACATTACCAAACTCATTCTATGAAGCGACAGTCACCATAATACCTAAACCACACAAAGACCCCCCCAAAAAAGAGAACTTCAGACCTATCTCTCTTACGAACATTGACGCAAAAATACTCAATAAAATACTTGCAAACCGAATCCAAAAACACATCAAAGATATCATCACCATGACCAAGTAGGCTTCATGCCAGAAATGCAAGGGTTGTTCAACATACGAAATCCATCAATGTAATCCAACACAAAAACAAACTGAAGGAGAAAAATCACATGATCATCTCCTTAGATGGTGAAAAAGCACTTGACAAAGTCCAACACCCATTCATGTTTAAAGTCTTGGAAAGATCAGGGATAGAAGGAACATATCTAAACATAATAAAGGCAATATACAGCAAGCCTATAGCCAACATCAAACTCAATGGAGAGAAACTTAAATCAATCCCACTGAAATCAGGGACAAGACAAGGCTGCACACTTTCTCCATACCTCTTCAACATAGTACTTAAAGTCCTACCCAGAGCAATAAGACAACTAAAGGAGATCAAGGGGATACAAATCGGAAAGGAAGAGGTCAAAGTGTCACTATTCGCAGATAATAAGATAGTATACATAAGCAAACCCAAAAATTCAACCAAAAAAACTCCTCCAGCTGATAAACACCTTCAGCAAAGTAGGATACAAAATAAACTAAAAAAAAAAAAAAATCAGAAGCCCTCCTGTATATCAAAGACAAAAGAAATTAGGGAAACAACATGCTCATGGATTGGTAGGATTAACATTGTGAAAATGGCCATCCTGCCAAAAGCAATCTACACATTCAATGCAATTCCTATCAAAATACCAACTCAATTCTTTACAGACCTTGAAAAAAAGATTCTCAGCTTCATAAGGTGAAACAAAAAACCCAGAATCTCCAAAACAATCCTGTACAACAACAGATCATCTGGAGGTATCTTCATCCCTGATTTCAAGCTGTACTACAGAGCAATAGTAATAAAAACTGCATGGTATTGGCATAGAAACAGAAAGGAGGATCAATGGAACTGAATACAAGACCCAGAAATGAACCCACACCTATGAATACTCGATTTTAGACAAAGAAGCCAAAACTATTCAATGGAAAAAAGACAGCATCCTCAACAAATGGTGCTGGTCCAACTGGAAGTCTACATGCAGAAAAATGAAAATAGATCCATATTTATCACCCTGCACAAAACTAAAGTCCAAGTGGATCAAAGACCTCAACATAAAACCAGATACTCTAAATCTGTTAGAAGAAAAAGTGGGGAACAGCCTAGAACTCATTGGCACAGGAGACAACTTCCTGAACAGAACACCAACAGCACAGGCTCTAAGAGCAACAATCAATAAATGGGACTTCATGAAACTGAAAAGCTTCTGTAACGCAAAGGACACCATCATCAAAACAAAACGACTGCCTATAGATTGGGAAAGAATCTTCACTAACCCTTTATCTGACAGAGGACTAATATCTAGTATATACAAAGAACTAAAGAAGCTGAAAAGCAGCAAACCAAGTAATCCACTTAAAAAATGGGGAACAGAGCTAAACAGAGAATTCACAACAGAGGAATATCGAATGGCAGAGAAACAATTAAAGAAATGCTCAACCTCATCAGCCATCAGGGAAATGCAAATCAAAACGACCCTGAGATATCACCTTACACCCATCAGAATGGCCAAGATGAAAAACTCAAGCGATAACACATGCTGGAGAGGTTGTGGAGGAAGGGGAACCCTCCTCCACTGCTGGTGGGAATGTAAACTGGTACAACCACTCTGGAAAGCTATCTGGTGCTTTCTAAGACAACTAGGAATAGTGCTTCCTCCAGACCCAGCTATACCACTGCTAGGTATATACCCAAAGTTTGTTCAAGTACACAAAAAGGACACTTGCTCAACCGTGTTTATAGCAGTTCTATTTGTAATAGCCAGAACCTGGAAACAACCCAGATGTCCATCAACAGTGGAATGGATACAGAAATTGTGGTATTTTTACACAATGGAATACTACTCAGCAATCAAAAAGGAGGAAATCATGAAATTTGCAGGCAAATGGTGGGATCTAGAAAAGATCATTCTGAGTGAAATATCCCAGAAGGAGAAAGACAAACATGGGATATACTCACTTATATAGACCTATAAGATATGATAAACATAATGAAATCTATACACCTAAAAAAGATAATCAATTGAGCGGACATGGGGTAAGATGATCAATCCTCATTTAGAAAGACAGATGGGATGTGCATTGAACGTATGACAGGAGTCTACTGAGCACACCTGAAAGACTCTAACTAGCAGTGTTTTCAAAGCAAAGACTCATGACCAAACCTTTGGCAGAGTACAGGGAATCATAAGAAAGAAGGGGAGTTAGTCTGATGGGGAAAGGATAGGAGCTCCACAAGGACCAAATATATCTGGGCACAGGGTCTTTTCTGAGACTGACATTCAACCAAGGACCATGTATGGATATAACCTAGAACCTCCACTCAGATGTAGCCTGTGGTAGCTCAGTAACCAATTGGTTTCCCAAAGTGAGGGGAACAGGGACTATTTCTAACAGGAACTCAATGACTGGCTCTTTGGTCTCCCCACCCCCGAAGGGAGGAGCAGTCCTGTTAGGCCACAGAGGAGGGCTTTGCAGCCAGTCCTGAAGATACCTGATAAAACAGGATCAGATGAATGGGGAGGAGGTCCCCCCCATCAGTGGACTTGGAAAGGGGCATGGTGGAGATGAGGGAGGGAGGGAGGGACTGGGAGGGAATGAGGGATCGGGACACGGCTGGGATACAGAGTTAATAAAATGTAACTGATAAAAAAATAAAAATAAAAATAAAAAAATAAAAAACGACCCTGAGATTTCACTTCACACCCATCAGAATGGCCAAGAAGAAAAACTCAAGTGACAACATATGCTGCACAGGTTGGGGAGAAAGGGGAACCCTCCTCCACTGCTGGTGGGAATGTAAACTGGTACAACCACTTTGCAAATCTATCTGGTGCTTTCTCAGATAATTACGAATAGTGCTTCCTCAAGACCCAGCTATACCAGTGCTAGATATATACCCAAACTTTGCCCAAGTACACAAAAGGGATACTTGCTCAACCATGTTTATAGCAGCTTTATTTCTAATAACCAGAACCTGGAAACAACCCAGATGTCCATCAACGGAGGAATGGATACAGAAATTGTGGTATTTTTACACAATGGAATACTACTCAGCAATCAAAAAGGAGGAAATCATGAAATTTGCAGGCAAATGGTGGAATCTAGACAAGATCATTCTGAGTGAAATATCCCAGAAGGAGAAAGACAAACACAGTATATATTCGCTTATATAGACCTATAAGATATTATAAACATAATGAAATCTATTCACCTAAAACAGATAATCAAGAGAGCAGACATGGGGTAAGATGATCAATCCTCATTTAGAAAGATAGTTGGGATGCACATTGAACGTATGACTGAAGGCATCTGAAAGACTCTAGCAGTGTTCTCAAAGCAGATACAAAGACTCATAACCAAACCTTCGGCAGAGTACAAGGAATCATATGAAAGAAGGGGAGTTGGTATAATGGGGAAAGGATAGGAGCTCCACAAGGACCAAATATATCTGGGCACAGGTTCTTTTCTGAGACTGACATTCAACCAAGGACCATATATGGATATAACCTAGAACCTCTGCTCGGATGTAGCCCTTGGTTGCTCAGTAACTGATTGGTTTCCCATAGTAAGAGAAACAAGGCCTATTAATAACAGGAACTCAATGGCTGGCTAGTTGACCTCCCCACCCCGCAAGGGAGGAGCAGTCCTGTTAGGCCACAGAGGAGGACTTTGCAGCCAGTCCTGAAGATACCTGATAAAACAGGATCAGATGAATGGGGAGGAGGCCCCCCCATCAGTGGACTTGGAAAGGGGCAGGGTGAAGATGAGGGAGGGAGGGTGGGATTGTGAGAGAAAGAGGAAGCTGGATACAGCTGGGATACAGAGTTAATAAAATGTAACTAAAAAGAAAAAAAATTAAATTAAAAAAGTAAATAAAAATGTAAAAAAAAATAAAGAAAAAAAATTAAAAAGATTTTAAAAGAAAATAAAAAAAAGGAATAGTGCTTCATCAAGGTCCAGTTCTACCACTCCTAGACATATATCCAATATGCTCAATACACAACAAGGACTTTTGTACAACCATGTTTGTTGCAGCTTTATTCTTAATAGCCAGAACCTGGAAACAACCCAGATGACCTTCAATGGAAGAATGGATACAGAAATTGTAGTACTTTTACACAATGGAATACTACTCAGCAATTCAAAACAAGCAAATCATGAAATTTGCAGACAAATGTTGTGATCTAGAAAAGATCATACTGAGTGAGGTATCCCATAAGCAGAAAGACACATAAGATACATACTCACTTATAAGTGGATACTGTACCTATAAGATAGGATAAACATACTAAAATCTATACACCTAAGAAGCTATACAAGAAGGAGGACTTGGCATAAGATGATCAATCCTCACTTAGAAAGACAAACGGGATGAACATTAGAAGTAAGAGAAAACAAGAAACAGGACAGGAGCCTACCACAGAAGGCCCCTGAAAGACTACCTAGCAGTGTATCAAAGCAGATGTTGAGACTCATAACCAAACCCTGGGCAGAGTGCACGGAATCATATGAAAGACGGGAAATAGTAAGACCTGGAGAGGCCAGGAGCTCCACAAGGACCAAATATATCTGGGCACACAGGTCTTTTCTGAGACTGATTCTCCAACCACGGACCCAGCTCTCATGGATGTATCCTTAGAACCCCTTCTTGGAAGTAGCCCATGTCATCTCATTATCCAAGTGTACCCTAGTAAGGGGAACGATATTGTCTCTGGCATGAACTCTGTAGCTAGCTCTTTGACATCTCCAACCCATTGGGAGGAGCATCCTAGTTAGGCCAGAGAGGAGGACAGTAGAGCCAGTCCTGATGAGACCTGATAAGCTAGGGTCAGATGAAAGGGGAGGAGGACCTGCGATATCAGGGGACTTAGACAGAGGCAGGGAGGAGGTGAAGGAAGCAGGGTGAGATTGGGAGGGAATGAGGGACGGGCTACAGCTGGGATACAAAGTAAATAAATTCTAATTAATTTTTAAAAAGTCAATTTTCCTTACCCAATTAAAAAAAATTGAAGGGATGTAAACAAACAATGTCCTAAGTGATCATTGTTTTCTTAAATAGAATCAAACTTATTGGTGATTATTTCCTCAATCTTATGATTAAGAAACTAATTTCCAGTGTATTAACTCTCTGTCCTCTGTATGTAACATATCCTTGAGATAGGATTCTCATAAACTTGTCCATCCACTAGTAATTAAGACTTTCATTTTCAACATAGCTTTGAAAAATACATACACAATTTTTAATGCATTGTGGAAACAATAAACAATAAAATTGTTCTATAGCTGTCTCAATTTATGATTTATAAAAGATTTTAAAATGATACCTTTCCATAATTGTTTATGAATTCAGCAATACTCTGAAACACTTTGTATTTTAGGCACCCTGTAAAATAGCCTAGTGTTGTCTATGGTCCCAATGGTCTCACAGAATTCATTTTACTTAGTTACCACAGTAAAAATGCATGTAAAAGCTTTAATTAAAAACCTCTTGAATTCTCTCTGAAGTTTAAATTTTAATAAAATAATATTGATTCATCTTCTAGTGTGTTTGCTACATCCATTTTAAATGAAGTTTAAAATGTTTATTATTCATTATTATTCATTCATATAAAAACTGTCAGTCAAAATTGTACATTACTGTATAGTATACTGTAAAGTATACTATAAAATTCAATTTTATTTGTATATTTATTTATTACAGTTTATTCAGTTCGTATTTCTACCGCAGCCCCATCCCCTGTTTCCTGCCCATGGTTGAAGTAAGGCATGTGTCTGACTCAATGTTTCTTTGAGCCTCAAAGCCCCTTCTCTTACACAATGGAATACTACTCAGCAATTAAAAATAAGGAAATCATGAAATTTGAAGGCAAATGGTAGGAACTAGAAAAGATCACCCTGAGTGAGGTCATTTTACACAAATTGTATATACTCAATAAATGGATAGTAGCCATATAATATAGGAAAAAATATATTAAAAATCTGTCCCTAATATTATATATATATATACCTATTTTCCTGAATCACTATTCTATAGATTGAAATGTTAGCACCTGTTTCTTTATTTTACTAGTGTATGCTCAGGACGAAATTATTATAAAATAAAAGCAAATAATTAAAATTTAAATCCATAACTTTGAGGAGTTCTCAATGTGTTATATTATCTACTTGTTCTACTGTTTCTGGAATAAACTAAGCAAATTAAATCAGATAATCTGAAAGCTTCCTCTGCTGTAATGTTTGACTTCCACTCTGGCACTATGACACTGGACTCTCCACTGATTTTTAAATTGCTTTATCATGTAATTTGGGAGAAAAGAAAGGATAGAATCACAATCAGAGGCAGCTGGTCTAGACTGGTGTTGCAGAAAATTATAATTCTATTTTGATTAATCCGGCTTTTTACAGCCACCCTCCAGTTATGCATGACAGGTATCCAAATAATCAAACACAGAACCTTTATTGCAACATTCTGAGTTATTGTCAGAAGCATCAGGAATCACTGAAGCACGGATTCCAAATTAATGTGTGCTTTCTGAACAGGCTTTTATTTTTCCATCATTTCTTCAATTTTCTGGGGAAAGTGTATGAGTGTTAGAAAGAGAGAGAGACACTGAGAGAAGCGGGATCATCTAAAAGCTATGCATTTTCTCATCATAACAGTGGTTTGAGAAGGCTCATACATTCAAATTTTCCTAATCAAAATCATTTTAAAATTTGGCTTTCTGTTAACCCAGCATGAAGAATGTTTCACACAGCATCTGGAGTTTTATTTGCATCTGTAGCAAGGCACCTACATATAAGGAACACTATGCATTACTAAAGCTCTGTAGTGTATTCTCATTGTGTAACAATATGACAGAAACTATGTCTTCTCTTTTTCCTTGTCACCTTACAGCAGTCTATGAGTGTGGCTCTTCTGGTTTGTTTGGAACAAAGAATAAATATAACTGATTTTTTTTTTTTCATGCACAGCCAAGACATGAAAATACTCAACTGGACAAGAGACAGTTTCTGACATGAACCCTGGTGCATCCTTCTTGATCACTTCTCCCTAGCTGGGTAACCTAGCCAGGCCACAGAGAAAGAGGATCCAGGCAGTTCTGATGGGACCTGATAGGCTAGGGTCAGAGAGTAGGGGAGGAGGACTTCCCCTATCAGTGTACTAGAGAAGAGTGATAGGAGAAGAGAGAGGGAGGGTAAGATCTTAAGCAAATTAGGGAGGGAGCTATAACAGTAATGCAAAGCAAATAAATTGTTTCCTTATACATTTACTTTCAGTCAATGCATATCCATAACTAGTGAAATGATTTTTCTGAGAACAGTGTAGAGCTATTTTTCCCCATTTTGTTTCTCTGTGACTTTACAAAGAAATGTAATCCATCTATGTTGAAGGTATGTTTTTATAAGTACTCCCTGGTGATAGCATTTTCTTGTTTTCTGATTTTTATATATCCTTTGGTTTTTCTTCTTTTCCCATCTTCTATTGTTATAAAGTGATTTTTCCTACTTGTGTGTTTCCTTAATTTTTTATATTATCTTTTTAATTATGTCTATTTCCTTTTTAGTTATCATGTGTCATCATAGAAAAAGTGTTTCAGTAGTGTATTTATAATTGAATATTTTAAACTGAATTCTGATCCAAGAAGAAAAGCAATAATAGGCACTCTACACTTTAGCAAAACTCTTCAAAATGCATATTGAATTTACATAGTGTTGTTTATATCTATTTATAATTACTATTGGCAGGTGTTAATGACTGTTATTTTATTTGATCTATCGATTGACCACAGTACTGATGATATTAGTGTATTTTTCACATTTTTAGAAGATTTTTGTTGTTGTTGTCTTTGTTGGTAAAGATGTTGCTGCACCCATTGAATTTGCATCCTTGTATGTTTTTAAACAGAGGACTGCCTGCAACATTTCTCAGAAAATAAGTCTGGAGTGAATGAATTTGTCTTCAACTTTCATTCATTTCTGTAAAAGGCATTGTTCAGGATATTGTGTTCTTGATTGATTTTGTTTTCCTGCTTTGACACTTTATTATGTCAGTATTTTATCTCTTAGCTTGCAAATTTTCTTCTGAGAAGTGTACTGTTAGATATACCATGCTATTTATGTGTAATGTATTTTTCTAAGGTCACCTTAAATTTTCGGTTGGTTAATCAATATGTATCACAGAGAACTTTCTTCTTTGGGTTGACTTTGCTTCATAATCTCTGTGCTTCTTAAACATATATATTGGGTTTTCCCCTCAAATTGTGAGTGTTTTAAGTAATATTTTTTGAGATTATATAATAATTGCACCATTTCTCTATTCTTTTTCCTCTCACCAAAACTTTAATATAACCCTTCTTGCTCTTTTTCAAATTCATGGTCTCTTTTTTGTCATCAATTGTTACATTCATATATCTATACAAATATACTCCTAAATAAAACCTATTCAGCTTGTATAATATTACTTGTATATATGTTATTAGGGTTGAACATTTAGAAAAGTCTCATCATTGTGACTAAGTATGAGGTGAACAAGGACAACTACGCAGATATGCCAAAGTAGATGGAGTGACAGATAGAGACCATGACACCCTACACAAGGAGATTCAGGCACTCTATGGAATGCTTAGAGTGGGAAAATACTCTTCCCCAGGAAAGAGTTCATCTAATATTTTTGAGATAAGCACAATTTATCTTTCTGTCTCCTTCTATATACAGATCAATACTCTCAGTTATGGACCATAGGACTTCTTCATTCAGCTTTTTCATTTTCTTTTATGATTGTATACATTAAAGCTTCCTTTTGAATTTTTTTTTCAAGCTCAAGAGTAGTGCAAACTAAGCACTTTTCATTTTTATTATTAAAACAAGCAAAACTTGAGATGACATTTACAGAATGCTTTAGCAAAATGAAATGGCAGCTTACAGACTGTGAAAGGTTCTTTAACAACCATATATCTGACAGAGGACTAATATCTAGAATATATAAGGAACTCAAAGAGTTAAACACGAACAAAGCAAGTAACCCAAGCTTTATTTGTAATAGAAAGAATCTGGAAACAACCCAAATGTCCTTCAGCAGAGGAATGGATACAGAAGTTGTGGTACATTAACACAATGGAATGTTACTCAGCAATTCAAAACAAGGAAATCCTGAAATTTGCAGACAAATGGTGGGAACTAGAAAAGACCATCCTGGGTAAGGTGACCCAGAAGCAGAAAGGCACTCATGGTATATACTCACTTATAAGTGGATATTAATCATATAATATGGGATAAATATACTAAAATCTATACTCCTAAAGAAGCTAAATAAAAAGGAGGATCCTAGGGAAGTTGCTTAATCTTCACTCCAACCAAGGTCCATGCATGGAGATAACCTAGACCTCTGAACGATGTACCCCATGGAAGCTCAGTCTTTAAGTGGGACCCTAGTAAGGCGGAACAGGGACTGTCTCTGACATGAACTCAATGCCTGACTCTTTGATCACCATCCCCTGTGGGAAGTGCAGCTGTACCAGGCCACAGGGGAAGACAATGCAGCCAGTCCTGATGAGACCTGTTAGGCTAGGTTCAGATAGAAGGGCAGGAGGGCCTCCCCTATCAGTGGACTGAGGGAGGGGCATCATGGAGGAGAGGAAGAGAGGGTGAGCTTGGAAGAAGATAAGGGAGGGGCCTACAGCTGGAAATACAAAGTGAATAAACTGTAATAATAAAAAAAACAAATAAATAGTAGTCTAAGAAAGTGCCAGATTGATTTCCAGAGTGGTTGTACAAATTTACATTCCCACCAGCAGTGGAGGAGGGTTCCCTTTCTTCACAAATTCTCCAGCATGTGTTGTCACTTGAGTTTTTCATCTTGGCCATTCTGATGGGTGTAAGGTGAAATCTCAGGGTCATTTTGATTTGCATTTCCCTAATGGCTAATGACATGGAGTGTTTCTCTTTAAGTGTTTCTCTGCCATTGATATTCCTCTACACAGAGTTCTCTGTTTACCTCTTTTCCCCACTTTTTAATTGGATTACTTGGTTTGCTGCTTTTCAGCTTCTTTAGTTGTTTATATATATATACTGGATATTAGTCCTCTTTCAGATAAAGGATTGGTGAAGATTCTTTCCCAATCTGTAGGAAGTCATTTTGTTTTGATGGTGGTGTCCTTTCCTTTACAGAAGCTTTTCAGTTTCATGAGGTCCCATTTATTGATTGTTGCTCTTACAGCCTGTGCTGTGCCCTTTCTCAGACAACTAGGAATAGTGCTTCCTCAAGATCCATCCATACCACTCCTAGGTATATATCCAAAGATGCTCAAGTACACAGTAAGGACATTTGCTCAACCATGTTTGTAGCAGCTTTATTTTTAATAGCCAGAAGCTGGAAATAGCCCAGATGCCCCTCAGCTGAAGAATGGATGCAGAAATTGTGGTACATTTATACAATGCAGTATTACTCAGCAATGAAAATTAAAGAAATCATGAAATTTGCAGGTAAATAGTGGGACCTAGAAAGGTTCATCCTGAGTAGAGCTGTCCCAAAAGCAAAAAGACACACACGGTATATACTCACTCATATAGATATATAACATAGGATAAACCTACTAAAACCTGTACATCTAAAGAAACTAATCAAGAGAGAGGACCCTGATTGAAATGCTCAATCCCCATCCTGAAAGGCAAAGAGGATGGACATCAGAAGAATAAGAAAACAGGAAACAAGCTAGGAACCTGCCACAGAGGGCCTCTGAAAGCCTCTGTTGTGCAGACTATCAAAGCAGATGCTGAGACTATGGCCAGCTGTTGGGCAGAGTGCATGGAATCTTATGTAAGATGTGGGAAATAGTAAGAGCTAAAGAGGACAGGAACCCCACAAGGAGAACAACAGAACCAAAAAACTTGAACACAGGGAACTTCCCAGAGACTCATACTCCAACCAAGGAGATAACCTAGAACCCCTGCACAGAAGTAGCAATGGCAGTTCAGTGCCCAAGTGGGTTACATAGTAATGGGAAGTGGGACTGCCTCTGTCATAATCTGATTGGCCTGCTCTTTGATCACCTCCCCCTGAGGGGGGAGCAGCCTTACCAGGCCACAGAAGATGACAATGCAGCTACTCCTGATTTGATCTGACAGACTAAGATCAGAAGGAAGGAGAAGAGGACCTCCCCTATCAGTGGACTTTGGGAGGGGCATGCGTGAAGAAGGGGGAGGGAGAGTGGGACTGGGAGGGGAGGAGAGAGGGGCTTATGGGGGAATACAAAGTCAATAAAGAGTAATTAATTAAAAAATAAAATAAAATAAATAAAATTCTAAAAAAAGAGAAAAAAAAAACAATAAATAAAATAAAAAAGAAAGTAGACTGATGGAATACACCAGATATTAGGTCATTCATTCTTCAGTCATGGGAAAAGTGCCAGGGATATTCCTACAGGCCTTTCATTTTCCCACAGAGATAATATGCATATGTCAGTAATTCCCTTCATGTCCTTGCTTTATTGAGATTCTTTTTTTTTTTTTTCAATGCAGTTTATTCAGGAACATTGAACAATCCTCGGACCCCGGGGAAAGCCAGCCCACAGCTTAAATAGCCTCTGGGTAGCCAACCCAGGCGTGCCACGGGGGCAATGCAGATAGGTCCACATACATGGAAGCAAGCCAGATCCTCAGCCTTAGCCAAATGTGGAATTGTTCATGACAGAGAGCACTCACCATCGGGAAGGTGGAAGGCGGAAACCAGCTCCATCTTTAAGGCATAGCATTCCGCAGCTCTCTACAGTTCCCCCTTTTTGTTTTAGACGCATCAGGCAAGAGTAGAGGTCTGATCTCTGATATTAGAAATAAATTGGGACTTTGTACAGATGTTCATTTAGGTGTCATCCACCCAAAGAGCATCAGACCCGTCCGATACTTTTTTCTCAGAGGCGGGACCTGGGGCATCAACCCGCATGCAATCAGACATGCTCTTCTCTGGGTCCAAAGCGGCTGACCCTGAGTGCAGTGCTTAGCCTCGCATCCTGAGCGTATCATTTTAGCTTTTTATGGTATCCAACCATGCTTGGGGAGAATATCCTGCTTCAATGGCTGTAAAGGCCTGAATGATCATGGCTGCATCACACTGTTGTGAGACTCTAATCTTGCATATATACCACAGGCAAACCAAGGAGACCAACACCAGAAGGCCTGCTGACACTCCCATGCCCGCCCATTCCTTCAGATGATTCATGGCTGCAGCAATCCATGTTGATAATCCTGTGGCTAGTCCTGCGTCCACTCCGGTAGAATTTACTGTGACAATGGCCACTCTCAGCTGCTCCATCGTAGTATCGAATTCTCCAGTCCAAATTACCTAAAATATAGCTCGACAATTGTTTAGACAGATTTGCAGCACAGGAAAAATTCTCATGTTGTATGCTAGTGACACAAAGTCCAGCATACTTTCATTGACAGCCAGGTTGAGCGATTTGCCATAGGGTATCAATTTGCTCCTGCAAGAGGTCAATCCTCTGATTGAACACCATCAAGCTTCCTTTTAGTTGAGCATTAATTCCTTTATGTACAACTAAGGCATGAGCTACATTGGCTAAATGATTATTCAGGGTCTGAGCAGTCTGCCCAGTATGACTCAGATGGCTCAGCCGTTAAAGGCTAGGCTCACAACCAAAAATATAAGAGATTATTTTTTACAACTTTCCTGGATAGTCTTTTTGGGAATAGTCAGGGCCTCTTGAACCTTTGCTATCCTTATATTGGTATCTATACTCTTTAATGGATATCTGTTTATCCTGAAAATTATGGGCTTTTCCTTTGTATAATAGTCCATAATTGTATCTGGGCCCATTGTAACACTCCTGGTAATGTTCCTTTTTAAACAACAGGATGTCTGATGCCTTTTCCCAAATCAGGTTCAGCAGCTGGTTTAGTTCCTCATCTGGACAGACCACCAGATAAGCACTGCAAGTATTTTGAGCTGGATAGATACAGAAACAACACAGACATTGTAGACCAGTGCATATGTCTTGGTGCATTGATAACATTGCTTCTCCATAAGTAGAGACTGCAGATGGTGCTAGAGATGTAGAAAATTCTACTTACACCCAGAGGTAAAGAAACAGGTATTTGTTTCTTATTATAATTTATAGCTCTCTCCTTGTGATAATTTTGATCATTTTACAATTTTCCAATATTTTTTATGAATTTGGGGAGTACTGAGCAGATATTTAAAATCTTTTCCTGTTTCTACTTATTTTTTTTTTTCAAAAGTAGAGTAGTAGAATTTCTCTACTGGTATGTTTGGCTTTCTGATGTCTATTTGACTCTGATCTTGGATCTGCTAATGTACATTGGTATGCATCTCAAGATAATATTTTAATACGTGAGTTTAAATACAATGTGACAATATTTTATATTGCTGATCACATTATTCTGTTAGTTCCTGTCTTCTCTTATACCATTTACATTTTTTACTTTCATATTTTATAGAAATACAATACACTTTAGTTTAATTTTTTTCCTACTGCTTTACTAGACTCAGTAATTTCTACAATGTCCTGATTTTAAGCTTTATGAGTAGAAATATATGAGAGATAGATGAGATTTACTAGCATATACACATGAACATGTACACACACATACATACATATAAGTCTGGAATTTTTCTGGATTTATATTTCTCTCATTAATACTGCTGGTTTGAATTCAGCGAGCACAAGAGGTTTTGTTGTAGCATTTCTTCTTTGTCAAGATGAAAATGTGAAAAAAAAAAAGTCTCCCAGATTCAAGATGAGACCCTAGTACCTAAGGAGCCACAAAATGGCTCCTTAAGCATGAGAGACTTATGGAAGCTTCGACGGGAGTCATGGCATCAGAGGATGAGTCTGCAGAACTTGCAATATCTCCAGAAAAACTAATAATAATAATAAAGTCAGGTCTTATGAAAAGATACTTTTAAAAAGTGGTCTCTTAGGTGTTTGGAGTTAGTTTCTGGTGGTTCCTGGAATCCTATGGTGGAGAGAAGCCCTTGGCAGGAAGATGGTTTTTCCTGAAGGAAGCCCTTTCACCTTTTTGGGTATAGTCACTGGACGGCCAGTGTTTTTCAGGAGTTGCTGCTCACCTCAGGCATAGAGACCTGAGTGGTAACTGTGATCTGTCCTTGTTAGTCGAGAGGGCTCTCCTCTTACCCGGAGAAGTCCTGAAGACAGCTGCCCTGCTTCTGGGTTTCTTGCTGTAAATTTACTGATCTGCTGCTGTAACCTGTGTGTCCCGTGGTTTGGTCAGTTTTGTTAGGAATAACTGTTTGCCCCTTGGAGCAGTATCTGGGGGTTGATCTCTGGGATTACGGGCTTTTGTGGGTCTGAGGTTGGGGCTCTGTGCCCCAGTACCCAAGCGGTAATCTGTGGCGGATGGGTATTGCTTTCCTGGTAACAGCAGGCTATCTGGTGCACAGCAGTTCCCTGGGTTGGGCCAGTCTGCGTGACCTTTTTCAGGGATATACTGGGTGGCTTAAGTCACCCTGCTCTTTGATCACCTCCCACTTGGGTGGGAGCAGCCTTACCTGGCCACAGAAGATGACAATGCAGCCGCTTCTGATGTGATCTGATAGACTAAGATCAGAAGGAAGGAGAGGAGGACCTCCCCTATCAGTGGACTTGGGGAGGGGCATGCATGAAGAAGGGGGAGGGAAGTTGTACCTAGCTGCATGATAACCTTGGTTCTGAGCAATAACAAGATATTATTGAGGACTGTATCGATGTTCTAGTATGTGTTGCTACTAGTACCACTGGGAGGGGGGAGGGAGGGGCTAATGAGGGGGAAATTTTAAAAGAGTGGTCTTACAGAATTTGAAATAAAAGAAAAGAAAAGATGGCAGAGTAGAGATACAAGACTGTGGAGAGAAGCAAATCTAGAGACTTGGCAGTGGTGACAGGTATTGGAGCACAGTCAAATGAGCATGTCATTGGCTATTAAGGTGGATTCTCTGTTCACCAGGAGGTTTGGGGCAACAGGTCTGGCTCCCAGCATGTAACTGCTGCTGCTCCTGCTAATCATCCTTTTGGGGGGCATAGAGTGGGGTATCAGCAATACCTTGGCTTGCAATACGATGGTCATATGCAGTCAGAGAACAGGGAAGCTGACATGGAGAATAGGGAGTTGTGCAGTGGGCCAAAGCTCATATAGATCCTGCCCTGGATATGCTGTCCAGCTTCAATATCACCCTCACTCTTGGCAGTAACAGGATACCTGAGATGAGTTTCAGCCATACGTTATTATTTACCAAAAACCTTGAACCAGAACAATGACTCATTGCAATAAGTAATTGCGTGTCAGACTGTTTGGATATGTGTGTGTATGTGTGTATGTGTACTGTGAGATGTAGCAACTTGCATTCCATTTTAATAAGTGATTGCGAGATAAAGAGATGGTAATAATGGCAAAACAGAGCTAAGTACTCAACAGAGAGAGGCAGAACTAGAGACACATGGCAAGAACAGGTAGGGGAGCTTTGCTGTAGTGGACAAAGGAGCAGAGCATTGACTAGTAGGAAGGACAAGTTTACCTCTCACAGGCTGTTTTCCGAAAGTTGTACCTAGCTGCATGATAACCTTGGTTCTGAGCAATAACAAGATATTATTGAGGACTGTATCGATGTTCTGGTATGTGTTGCTGCTAGTACCACTTTGACATCTGTGGTCATTGTGGCCATGTTGATGTCCATAATACTTTGGCAGCTGGGGGCCATGCCAGGGTCTTTTTGGCAGCCTGATTACATGTTGATTTCAGTGGTCTTCTGCCATTGGATACAATGCTTAATTGTCTATTAAGGTGGATTCTCTGTTCACCAGGAGGTTTGGAGCAACAGGTCTGGCTCCCAGCATGTAACTGCTGCTGCTCCTGCTAATCATCCTTTTGGGGGGCATAGAGTAGGGTATCAGCAATACCTTGGCTTGCAATACGATAGTCAATGCTGTTGTTCATTATCAGCGCTGCTATAGGAGGCCATTTTGAGGTATGTGAGTTTTGCTACTGCCAGGGGCCATTTTAATACAGGTGATCCTTTCTTCTGCTGGAGGTCATGTGTGAATAACAGTGGTCCCTGCTGCTGCCAGAAACCATGTGAAAGTCCACAATCCATGCTGCCACTGGCTGTTAGGGTCACAGCCAGTAAGCTTCTTTTGCAGTGGTATCGATGATTGCAAATTCATAATTAAGAGTAAGAAACATTGATGGCTTCTGTGTCAGCCTATCTACCCCATGCCTACTTCATAAATAAACAAAAAAACTGTAAGGCAGAAAACTATTGAAGATAGTCTTTAAAAATTGTGACAAAAATATTGAAGTGTAGCTCTGCACAGCTGCTAGCTTCTGGCAGTTATATGCTGAAAAACTCATTTATTTTTAAAGTCCTGGCAACTGGAAGTTTGACTATGCTCCCAAGAGCATATGGGCAACACAAATTTGGCACAGTATATTTTTCTCTGTTTTCTGGGAGGAGGGCAGAAGGGTAGGAGGGTAGACCTGGAAGGTATGAGAAGCAATTATAATGAGATGCATTGTATGAAATTCCCAAATAGTCAATAGGGATATTATGTTGGGGAAAAAAAGAAAGAAATATGATCATTAACTGTATTACCATTTATACACACACACACACACACACACACACACACACACACACACATGCATAAGCATTTATAACACAATGAATGCCAAACATGGTTGGCAAACCATCTTCACTGAGAAATAGATAAGAAAAATCACACACACATCCACACACACATTTAGAGGAAAAATGCTTTTCAAATTTATGTGAAAAACTCTGGAAATCAAAGCATAGTATTTATATTGCATATAGTCATGTGGCAATTGAACTTAATATTTTTTAAAGTAATCCCATTAGTTTGAATTTTCTAACCATTAATATTATATTATGTATTCATAACTTTCATGGATTATGAACTTCATTTCATATTGTATACACTAAAATTATTATACCCAATTTGTGATTGTTCTACTTTTTCCTTTTGGTAAAGGTCATTTCCTGTGTCATACAGTTGAACATGTTTCATTTTTGTAACCATTTTGTAAGCCAATGCAGTGGATGGACATTAGACACATAGAGACTCACCTTAGCATGAGGAAATTCATGTTGGATTTCCATAGAGTTGTGCCCTTTCAGCATATATATCTGTATGTAAAAGTCTATAATGCTCACATTCTTTATCATTTGGAAGAAATTTTCTCATGTTATACCCTCTTCCTTGGCCTTTTCTCTCCATTTCCTGTTGCCAAAAATTTTTACACATTGATGTCGTTTTTTTTTAATTTGTCAACTAGCATAAGCCTATTTTCATATTTATATTATGCCATGATATCTACTATTATTATAATTCATGTTTACATTAGGGGTTAATCTGAGGAAAAAAGTTGGATTTCGCAAAACACATTTTCTCTCTCTGTATGTTTGTGTTGGATTGGAGAGTATGTGAAATATAAGAACAATGCAAAAAACCTAAGTGTGCATACTTGAGTCTTCTCTTCAAGTGTATTGTGATGACTAATGCACATATCTTCATAATATGTGCAAAACCTCTGAAATCCATAGACAATTCTCTGTAGTAAAATAGTGGATTGCTCACATTTCATAAAATCTATGTAACATCTTCAGAAATGTAGGTCCTAGGAATAGAATACAAAAAATAAATCATACAAAAGCTGGCACATTTTGTTTCACACTAGAAATCATATATTACAATTATAAAACAGATATGCTCACTATTTATCTCTATAGCTGGTAAGTTTTCATTGCTGAGACCAGGTGGCAGATATGATCACATTCTAAGCTTTTACTTTTGAAGACCTCTACAAAGGGCAGCTTGGCATTAGTCAACAGCAGAGTACACCTGCTTTAATGTGCACATTTTTTCTTGACATCTGTCAGGATTCACTGCTCATGTCCTGTATCCTGGCGTCCTCATTGTATTGTGTTACTCACTTGTATCTTTTCATACATTCCAGAGTATATCGATTTTGTAGAAAAATTTGAATTTACCTACTATCAATGCAGTTAATGATTTAATCGTTCAAAGAATATGCATATTTGTCGTTTGAACACAAGCTATGTATAAATGAATTTTATTAACTGCACATAAGAAATAAAAATACTTCATGTATGAAATCTATAAAACATCTGTTTATTTTCAGTCATCCAAATAGTTTGACATGATTTTTTTTATTTTAGTGCATAATTACCTAGAAATACTTCCAATATAATCTAGAACAGTGAGATGGACAGACATATGTCTTATTCCTGACTACAAAGCACACATTTTTAAGTGTGTGCTTTTCATATCTGCATTTGCATCATAGAATGCAGTCTAGTACAACAAAAAATGCAGCAAGTAGAATAAATAAGTGTTTATGTTTTTTTATTCTTCTGGGGAAGTATGTTCTATTGAGTGAGTTCATAAGACGAATTTGTAGTACAAATAGGGCTCAGTATCATATTGTTTAATTATTTAGATATTTTGCCATTTAGATTCAATGTTATTTACTATTGTTAATGATTTCTAATTTTACAGTAGTAAAGCTTATTCATTTATAGTTGACTTTTCGTATTTTTTCTAATTTTATATTTGATATATTTTTATGAATTGGGAATGAAAGTTTAGTGACACACTCACAAAATTATGCCAAAATATTAATGTCCACTTTTATAAAGTGTAATTTACTGAAAAATAGATAGGATTTTGAAAGAGAGGATTAAATAACATGGTAATACAAAGGCTACATAAGAATATGGTGACATTAAGGCAGATTGACAGAAGTTGTATCTCGTGATGGTAAAATACAAAGTCAAGTTATGCAGTTATTTTTTAATTTTAATTTTATTTTCATTAATTACATTTTATTCACTTTGTACCACAGATGTAACCCCCTCCCTCATCCCCTTCCAATTCCACCCTTCCTCCCTTTTGCCTCTTACCTAGTACAATGAGAGGGGAGGTTCTCCCCGCCTTCCATCTGACCCTAGTCTATCAGATCTCATCTGGACTGTCTGCATTGTCTTCTTCTGTGGACTGGTAAAGCTTCTCCCCCTAAGGGGGAGGTGATCAAAGAGCCAGCCCATGAGTTCATGTCAGAGACAGTCTCTGTTCTTATTACTGGGGAACCCTCTTAGAGACTGAGCTGCTATGGGCTACATCTGTTCAGGGATTATAGATTATCTCCATGCATGGTCCTTGTTTGGAGTTATCAGTCGGGTTATGCATTTATAATATGATGAATTCCAAAGGTGGTTGAGAAACCATCTCCAGTGAGAAATAGGAAAGAAAAATTCGCTAAATTGTTTCAGAGAATGTATGTTCCTACCAAAGACTTCAGCTTTAAACTTGTAGATTATAGTATATAATAAATAATATGGTAATACATAACATAGTACAATACATAAAGTTTTTATTGATTTGTGTTTGTCACTACATCTTTCATTTAGAAATATGGACTTTGGTTTCCATTTACTGATATTCATACATGACATGCACACACACACACACACGCACACACACAGACAAGCATACATATACATGTATGCACATGCACACTAAAATACAAACACACCAATAATAATATTAATAACAACAAACAAAAAAGTTTATGGGAGAAGGTGAGAATAAACAGATTTTTATCTAGCCCATAAAAATTATATTTCATTTTCATTAGTGACATGCAATTCAGGAGCAAAGTGAAATGCTATTTCATACCCATTAACATTGCTGTACACAATGCCAAAGATATGAAGCAATTCTAAACCTCATTAGTGTTGGTAGGAATGTAAAATAATGAAATATTCTGGAGGAAGTAATTAACAAGTTGTCTCAAGCACCAATATCTTCCCACATCTATAGCCAGGTTATTTGTTTAATATTTTCAGGGCCAAATGTGATCCAAAGTACCAAGTAGAAAATTCCAGAAGCAAACAATTTATAAATTTTGAAATGCATGCCATTCTGAGAGCATGAGCAAAATTTTCTTCCATCCTATTTTGTACTACCCAGACCAGGAATCATTTATGTTTGTCAATGTTTACTATGAGCACACAGCTTTCAGTTACAGAGTAGCCGTCTTCAAAATCAGGATTATGGTTCAATAAGTCTTATTTTATTTAGCTCACAATGGCCTCAAAATATAACCATAGTGACCCAAACCATATCTCTCTCTCTCTCTCTCTCTCTCTCTCTCTCTCTCTCTCTTTATATATATATATAAAGAGAATCGGCAAGATTCTCTTTGAGCTAATCATTGAATATTTTTAAGTGAACAGCAAAAAAAATGCATTTATGTTGTTCATACATAAGAAAAATCCATTTCAACATTTTAAAATGTGAAGAAAAGAATATTAAATCTATGTTAGATTTGATGCACTATCTGGAGAAAGGTCATAGCTAGAAAAACAATGCTTGATTACTGTGAGGAAGTCATCATATTTAGAAACAAAAGCATCTGTAAGTTTCAATTCTGTCTATGGTTTCAAATATCCACTGAAAATTTGGGGATGTCCTTCACTGATAAGGTTGCATGTAGCAAATTATTGTTACCAAAAAGCCTAGCAACTAGACCCATAGATATTTAAATAAACAAGCATAAAATATGTGTCCGAACTTTGTACAGAAATGTTCATAGCAACATTTATTTTATTTTTATATTAATTATAGTTTATTTACTTTGTATCCTAACTGTAACCCCCTCCCTCATTCCTTCCCAACACCACTCTCCCTTCCTCATCACTCCTCAAGCCCCTTTCCAAGTCCACTGACAGAGGAGGTCCTCCTCCCCTTCCATATGAACTTAGCTTATCAGGTCTCAGCACAACTGGCTGCACTGTCCTCCTCTGTGGCCTAGCTAAGCTGCTTGTCCCATTGTGGGTAAGAAGGTCAAAGAGCCAGCCACTGAGTTGATGTCAGAGACAGTCCCTTTTCCCATTACTAGGGAACTCACTTGGATACTGAGCTGCCAAGGACTACATCTGAGCAGGGGTTCTAGGTTATATCCATGAATGGTCCTTGGCTGGATTATCAGTCTCATAAAACACCTCTATGCCCAGATAGTTTGGTACTGTTGCTCTCCTTGTGGAGCTTCTGTCCTCTCCAGGTCTTACTATCTCCTCCTTCTTTTGTAAGATTGCCTGCACTCTGCCCAAAGTTTGGTTATGAGTCTCAACATCTGCTTTGATACACTGCTGGGTAAAGTCTTCAGAGGCCCTCTGTGGTTATTAAGAACAATAAAGTTAAAAATAACCCAAAAGTTTCTTAAATGAAAAATGAATGAGTCAAACATGTTTCATGAATACAATGGGAAATTGTTCAGTCACAGGGAGTTAATAACATTTCATATATACCCTGAAATAAATAATCCTTAAATTTTTTGCTAAATGAAATAAGCCATGATAAAATACCACAATATGAAATCCCAATTCTTAATATACAAAATAAAAAGCCATAGATAGCTAAAGTAGATAAGTGAGCACAAGAAAATGGAGGCAGAGGAAATGGGTTGCTTGATAACAGACATGCATTTTTTCTGAGGGAGGTTGTGTAAATGAGATGAAATTGGGTAGTGAGGATATCAGTAACATTTTAGGAACAATAACAACACACTATAATATACACTACTACCTTGGTGAACTTTATGCTATGTGAGTTTTATTGCTATATAATTATCAAGCTTTGCAAATGCCATGGTACCCTGCAACTGCTTGCTGACAAATGTGTCAATCCACCCCTATTATGTTATTCAGTAAAAAGTGAGCCCTTGGCCAATATTTGTTTGAGCAGTTTGGAGACAATGTTCTAAAGACATCAAAAAATTATTATGCCATGAACATTGCAGGAAAAAAAAAGATTTAACCATAAGAATTTATTATTTTACAGAACAATTTCAGAATTTAGGAGAGTGCTGACCTTGCATGCAATAACAACACTGTTACTAAATCTATCTACTAAAAGAAATCAGGAACATGAATATACTAACTTACAACATATAAGGTCCAAGAGCATAGTCATGGAAAATTCTGGGTCAAATAAATGGTTCCCAACTTTTTATCTACACTGCCAAGACTGAGCAGTTAGAAAACAAACATGTGTTCTTTTGGAAGATGAAATAGGCATGAGCACTGCGGAAGCCATGGATCAAGGAATAGCAGAGTAGTAAGAGGTTAACCACTGAAGACTAAGGACTGATCTACTGCCTTTGACTTGGGTGAATCTGGACTGACAGGAGGCATCTTCCCCATCATAGAAGACTGTCCTCTATGCCATCTGCTAAGAGGATGCTTTGAATTTTCAATACAGTTCTTTGACTTCCATATTTTCCTTATTCCCATCCAAGTTCAGCTTCAGTATAGAGTTAAGCTTCTGATTATGAATAAAAACTAAAAATAATTACAAAAACACAAAACAAATTAAAATGATTAAATAGATATCCCCAGGTTTTAATAATAGAAAACACACACTGATAAAGCTAATTTTTACCCATGTTTTTAATATAGAGTGTTACGTTATTCTGGCATCCTAAGAAAGTATAGTATTGCCAAAAAAATCACTCACTAATAAACTTATTTCCATGGGTTGTTGAAAAACTGGTACTTAGTATGATATTTACCAACTTAATGCATCAGTTTTAGACACGCATAGACTAGTTTTCTTGATTTTTTTCTCACTTAATTTCTATGAGTAATTGGCTCATTTTTTCTTGTTTTCCTTATTAAAATTTATTTATTTATTACAATTTATTCACTTTATATCCCAGCTCTAGCCCACTCCCTAGTCTCCTCCCAATCCTACCCTACCTCTTTTTCTATCATGCCCTCCACTGAAAGGGGAGGTCCTCTTTCTCTTCCATCTGACCCTAACCCATGGCAGTTCAGTCTCCAAGTGAGTTCCCTAGTAAGCAAAACAAGGCCTGTCCCTGACATGAACTCAGTGGCTGGTTCTTTGATCACCTTTCCCTGAGAAGAGGGCACCTTACCAGGCCACAGAGAAAGACAATGGCTCAATTTTTAATTCTCTTTTTAAAAGATGTTTTGATTGGATCCAAGATGGAGGTTCAGACCATATGGGGTATCTCAACAGCAGCTCAGCAGTGAGAGCAGGATGACCAGCAGGCCATGCTGTGGACTTCGAAACACTGACATCTATGTTTCTCATGTGAGAAGAGAATTGACAGAGATACTTTAAGGTCCATCTTCAGGTCACCCAGCTAACACCTGGAAAAAATTCTGGAGTCTGTCCTAGCACTGCCACCAAGGCTACCAGCCCATACTCACCATCTGTAGATACCTTCCTGGGACTAGCAATGACAACCTATGAGAAAGGGGGTGTTCTCCTATCCTAAAGCCTTAGGCCACCCACCCACCCAAACCCACTCTCTCCGGGTATCATCTTGGGACCAGTGCCTAGTGGCTCAGACCTTAGGTGCTCAATTCTCACTGCCTGTGGAGTGAATATCTTCCTGTACTGAGGATAAGTATCCAAACCTGGGTGCCCACTCTCACAGTCCTGTGGACACCTTCTGGGAAATAGTGGTTCCTGGTTCCAAACCAGGGAGACTAAATTCAATATCCCATGGACACCATTCTGGTCTCAGTGACTAGTGGTACTCACTGCTCTGTGAAAGGGATATATTCTGGTATTGTTGGGTTGGGGAGGCAAGGCTACTTTCTGCCTGATCCCAACCTGCCTGGCTTACCCAGGTCAGAATCAGCCAGCACAGCAGAGAGTGTGAAATAGAGCTGAGCTAGATGTGGGAGCAAGGTTCCTTTCTCGACATCTTAGGGAAGGCTGTGCTGCACTGGAGCAGCTATAGGCATAGAGATCTATCCATCAGTGGCCTGGCTCACATAGGCCAGAAACAACAAGCTCAGCACAGACAGAGAACCCAGAAGAGCTGAGCTAGACATCTGACCCTAGTTTCATTGTCCTCCTCCCCAAAGAGGCCTCTGGGACACTGGAGCATCTCTAGAATTAGTGACCTTTTTTCCTGCTCCCCAGCATCCTAGCCCACCTGAGAAACAATGTGGCCAGTATAGCCCATGAACCCAGCGGAGCCGAGTCAGGCATGGGACACGGAGCAGCTCTAGACTCAGAGATCTTTTAGCCTATGCCCCAACTACCTGACATACATGGGTCACAAACAGTGAGCAAATAGAGGCAGTGAATCCAAGGGAGACTACTTGAGAATCCAGAGACAGATAGATACAGTCTACAGTAAAGGCTCCAGTTATAATTAGTCAAGGCTAAAGACAACCAGATGGCTAGAGGCCAGAGTATGAATATAGGGAATGAAAACTAGGACATCATGGCTTCTCCAAAAATCAGCAGATATTCTACTGCAGCTGACACACAGGGAAATGATCTTAAATCTATAATTATGCAGTTATTTGAGGCATGTAAAGAGGAAATGAACACAAAAATAGAGGCCATTATGGATATACAAAAATCCACATTCAAACAGATGAAGGAATTAGTGCAAGACATGAAAACAGAATTAAGAATCAATAAAGAAAGCATAAACAGAAAAACCCTAGCACTGGAGAACTTAGAGAAGAGATCAGGAAGCACAAAAGTAAGCATCACGAAGAGAATACAAGAGATGGAAGAGCAAATCTCAGGAACTGAAGATACAGTTGCAGAAACTGTTACATCTCTCAAAGAAAAAGTAAAATCAGAAAGGTTCAAAATACAAAATATCCAAGAAATCAAGGATGTCAAAAAAGACCAAAACTAAGAATAATAGATATAGACAAAAAAGAAGATTCAGGCTCTAAGGCCCAAAAAATATTTTTGAGAAAATCATAGAAAAAATTTCCCCAACCTTAAAAAAAGAGATGCCCATAAACATCCAAGAGGTCTACAGAACACTCGACCAGAAAAGAAACTCCTCCTGCCACATAAATATCAAAACACTACATGCACAAAACAAAGAAAAATATTAAAAATGGCAAGGGGACAATGCCAAGTAACGTAAGCACACCTATGAGAATCATACACTTCTCAACAGAGAAAATGAAAGCCAGAAGGGCCTGGAGAGATGTCATGCAGATAATTAGAGATCACAGATGCCAACACAGACTTCTATATCCAGCAAAACATTCAATCAACTTAGATGGAGAAAACAAAATATTCCATGACATAACTAAATTTAAACAATATGTATGCAGCAACCCAGCTCTACTGTTGAAGGCAGTGATTAATATTTACTATTGGTTTATCTTTTAGTAAATGCTGCTGTTACTCCTAAACAGCTGTATAACCAAGTCACCACACAGAGACTGGGTTTATTTAGTTAACCTAGAATACAATGCTGGGCAATAGTTACTCCATCCTAAACCTCCAAGCCCTCATGGTTTCCTAACATTTAGATTTCCCACATTATACTTGCTTTTTGTGAAATCTTAGGTCCAGCCCATCTCTCCACATAGCTCCAAGATCTGTTCTCCAGCTCTGCTCCTCTCTTAGCTCTCCTCTCCCTTTTTCCTTCCACTCATTTCCTGCCCTCTGGCTTCTCCCCTCTTTCCTGTCCTCTGGGCTCCCCCCTGCACAACATTGTGGCTAGTTGTTTTATTTGGCCTGTTTACACACAGTTGAGACAGGATGCTTAGAATAAGTATCACAATGCAATATCTGGATTGAAACCAGAGAGTGGGGGGTGGGGGAAAATCAGCATTTGAATGAACAAAGGTAAGGTGTATACATTTCAAAAGAACATTATACCAACATTTCCCCCTTTAAGCCCAATAAAAGGCTCCTTTTCTTTTAATACAATAATAATCATGAAATTACAAAAACTGTTAGGTAAAATCTACATGTGTAATGTCCTGTCCATGTGTATTTAGCAACTTAGGAGAAAGTATCTGATTATCCTATCTATCTTGACAAATTAAAAGTTCTATACCTAAATTAACTTTTATCCTTATTGGTATTACCTATATGAAAATTTTTATTAACTTTTAAACAACTCAAGCTTAATTTTGGCACTATGACTATTTGGTCTTCAACCCCATCAGAGACCTGAGAAGGAATAAAATTAGTTATTAGAGTAAATAGGAAGTGCATGTTAGCAACTTACAAAAAATAAAAATTTGAAAGAAACAGTTAGCTGCCTAAACAGTCATCCATAACTCTCTGTAATGTTGGAGCATCATCTTCAGCCTTCTGGCTCAGAATATTTTACAGACATATATGTGAAGCAGAAACTATTTAGGACTTGCTTAACCCTCTCTTGGCAGAGTTCGGTAGTCGACTTGTCGTGCTTTTAAGTTTGCCCATTTTTGGCAAAATTTGTCTGTCATGAAGCAAGGGTACTTTCTTTACCCGAGTGGCTTGTTTGCCACATTTGAAGCCATCTCCATATGGAAGTTCTTCTATGCTCATTATCTTTGAGATAGGTGGGGTGCTGCCAGGAAATGACTTGTCTCATTGTCAAAGAATCTTTAAAATAATAAAAACATTTTTAAATGCCATATTCTGTAGGTCTCTGAAGTTTTTGAAGACTATCTATCTTTATATAATCAATCTATATACAAAATCATATCTATCTGTTAAACCTAGGCTGTATACTCTTGTGATAAATTAGACTAGCGTCTGACATTACTATAAGTTCAATAACTAGCAAATAACTTGCATTACCCAATACCTTAATCCATTTTTAATAGCTGTTTAAAAGTATTGGAAACAACCTTAACTTCTATAAATATACTAAAGCATATACCAATGTATTAAAAATACTTATTTTTGCATCAATAGGCAAAATCCTATACCAGAGGTAAAATTAACCTTATTTGGGAATAACAAATAAAACCCTAAGTTGAGTAGATTCAATAATCTACCTTTTTTTTAATATAAGATATCCCTGTATATTTCTTGATTCACTTTGAGTAAGACCATTAATAATAAACATCTCCTAATGACAATAAAATTTCATAGCCATAGCAAACAACCAAAAACATACCCAACCCCCTTTAAAGAAAATTGGATGCAGTTCTCATAGATTTCTTCTAGCTGACATTTTGGACATGTAGAAATCCTGTAGGAGGCCCCAATAAAATTGAGAAAAATGATCAATTAAGCAAGCAATAACATTTGTGGTCCAGTCTTTGCATGTTGAGACATTTCAGGCTTAAGAAAAGTCCTCTTTGGAACAGTCTAAAATGCTGGACCGATTAAAATTAGTAGCTTTCTTCAAAGTTCTTTTGGGAGCAGGCTTTGATGAGAAAACAGCAATTGAATCAGTTAAGCAGGAGCAAGCAGAATGCTGGAACATGCAAGATGCTGGAACAGATGTGTCAATGTCTCAACATGTTGAAGAATGTTTCTGTTAGGTTTGATCCAGCATCTCTGGTGTCTAGTTCTTTTGTTCTACAAACATATAATTTCTCACAAGCACTAAAAAATTCTGAAATTATAAATGTATGAGATGTGCAGGGTACAACTAAAGTGTAAGCAAATTTTATTTAAGCCAATTAAAAGATTAGCATAATATATTTTGAGAATATTATAGCCAAGGATTTATTGGCCAAATATTGTTGAAGTTTGGGAGACCTATTTTATGTCTCAGTTAGTTTTAGAGTTGTTTCAAAGCAAAGGGATCAGCAATATAACTTACCTTTATTATTGAACATACAATCATTATCATGTTGAAATCAAAACAAGGTTGGCTAGATCAAAATATCTTTTTGGGCTCTTGCGTCCCTGTTGTATTAGGCCAAGTTGCTACCTATTTCCCTAGAGAAACCTCCCATTAGAGAGACAAGCTGGTTGCCTTGAGCAATAGAAAACGCATGTTTTAAGTAAACTTTATATAAACTCCTTTTTAATTTAGAATATAAGCATACAGTAGGTATTGTGTACCTGTTTTGAGGTTTAGCCCTACATTTATATATATATTGTAGCTATTTGTCCTATCCCCTTGTTTATATAGAATGGGCAGTTATGCCTTTATAGCCGAACTTTATATAAACTCACTCTTCCTTTAGCATTAAAGCATACCCTAGGCATCTTGTATCTGGGCTTTACATTGATAGTGGCTACTTTTTGGCTTGCCCCCTTTTTTATACAGATTGGGCTTATAGCTGAACTTTATATAAACTCTCTTTTGCATTAGCATATAAACTCTCTTACCCTTAGCATTTAAGTATATCCTAGGCATCTAGTACCTGGGTTTTTACATTAGTTTTGGCTATTCTTTGCCTTGCCCCTTTTTTTTATATGGGATGGACAATTTTGTTTTTTAAACATATGAATATAATTTTTGAGTTTTTAGGACTAAACTAGGTTGGCATGTACTTTGCCATCCTTAAGCCTCTTGTGTCCTTTTTACCTAGACATGACCAACATTTTTCCCCCGTGAAAATGTCTCACATTTAAAAGGATAAGGCAGTTTCCAGAGCAGTGTGACATTATTTCTCTTTACATAAGCCTAAAAATGATGTGAATCTAACTTTTAGACCAGTAAGGATATAACATCTATTATTAAGAAAAAAGAATTTACATGGTAACCTTAAGGAAACTTGTCATTTTGAATCTTAGAGTATCTCTGCAAATGGCTAAACAGTAGGAGTTGTCATTCTGGCTTTTATTATGTAAATAAGCTTGATCCAGAACTCAGAGCTCTGACTGTTTCTTTTTACTTTGTGTGGGGAAGAAAGGCATGTGCCTTCACCAACTTCTTCAGATACTATATATATATATATATATATATATATATTCAAATCAATATCATTGTAACTCAAAACCCTTAAATGAAAATCAAACAAAGAAACAAGAAAATTTTAAGTTTGGGGTCAGTTGTGCCAATTTATGTTATAACAAACAAAACCCAGGTGGTTATTTTTTGGTGACAGTTCAGTGAATTGGTGGACCCTTACCAGGAAGAGCTGACAAGTATCTTGCAGCCAGAGAGCTTTGAATTTTAGCCGTTATTAATCTAATTATTAGGAAGAGTAACACTTTTCTTGTCTGTAACTTAGTATTCCAATCCTTCAGAGACCCTCTATGGTAGGCTACTGTCCTGCTTCTCATTTTCTCCTACTTCTAATGTCCATCTCATTTGTCTTTCTAAGTAAGGATTGGTCATCTTACCAAGGGTCCCCCTTCTTGTTTAGTTTCTTTAGGTGTACAAATGATGAAACTTTGGGGAGAGTTCAGGGAATCATATAAAAGAAGAGAGAGTTAGTAAGACCTGGAGAGGACAGGAGCTCCACAAGGACAAAATATATCTGGGCACAGGGGCTTGTCTGAGACTGATTCTCCAACCAAGGACCTTGCATGGATATAACCTAGAACCACTGCTAGGATGTAACCCATGGCAGCTCAAGTGGGTACCCTAGTAAGGGGAACATGGACTGTCTCTGGCATGAACTCTGTGGCTAGCTCTTTGACCTCCCCAACTCCATGGGAGGAACAGCCTAGCTAGGTCACAGAGGAGGACATTGCAGCCAGTCCTGCTGCGACCTAATATCCTAGGGTCAGATAGAAGGAGAGGAGGACCTCTCCTATCAGTAGACTTAGAGAGGGACAGGGAAGGAATGATGGAAGAAGGGTGGGATTGGGAGGGAATAAAGAAGGGGACTACAGCTGGGATACAAAATAAATAAACTATAATTAATATAAAAATTAAAATTAAAAAGTATTGTTGCATCATATCAGACCACCATGATCTAAAATTAACCCTCAACAATGACAGAAATAACAAAAACCCTACACATGGAAACTGAACAACTTCCTACTCAATAACAACTGGGTATGGGAGGAAATGAAGACAGAAATTAAAGACTTCCTAGAATTCAATGAAAATGAAGGTACAACTTACCCTAAGGTATGGGATACAATGAAAGTAGTGTTAAGAGAAAAGTTCATAGCACTAAGTTCCTTCATAAAGAAATTTGAGGCATCTCATATAAAAAAAAAAAGAGCAAAATTGAAGGCACTAGGAAAAAAAAGAAGAAACAGACACTCCCAAGAGATGAGAATACCCAAACTCAGAGCTGAAATCAATAAATTAGAAACAAAGAAAACAATTCAAAAAATCAACAAAACCAAGATCTGGTTCTATGAGAAAATCAGTAAGACAGACAAAACCTTAGCCAAACTAACTAAAAGCAGAAGGTCACCCTCCAAACCAACAAAATCAGAAATGAAAACGTGGACATAACAACAGACACTAAGGAAATCCAAAAAATCATCAGGTCCTATTTCAAGAGCCTCTATGCAACAAAATTTGAAAATGTAAACAAAATGTACAATTTTCTTGATAGATTTCATTTACCAAAGCTGAATCAAGATCAGGCAAATAAATTAAATAGTCTTATATCCTCTAAGGAAATAGAAGCTGTCATCAAATATCTCCCATCCAAAAGAAGCTGGGACCAGGCAGTTTCAGCACAGAATTCTATCAGACCTTCAAAGAAGAGCTAAGACCAATACTCTTCAAATTATTTCACAAAATAGAAACAGAAGGAACATTACCATCCTCATTCTATGACGCCACAGTCACCTTGATACCTAAAACTCACAAAGGCCCAACAAAAAAGAGAACTTCAGACTAATCTTACTTATGATCATTGATACAAAAATAACCAATAAAATGCTCACAAACTGAATCCAAGAAAACATTAAAAGTTATTATCTACCACAGCCTAGTAGGCTTCATTCAAGGTATGTAGGGGTGGTTAAACATGAGAAAATGTATTAATGTAATCCACCATATAAACAAACTGAAAGATAAAAACCTCTATCCATATGGACGTTTCCTGAAGAAAAAGAAATCTATGATTGTTCCCAATAAAAAGATTTTCAGAGATTTAACATTGTAATAATGACGTCTCTAGAATTAATAACGTATTTTTTGTTTTCATATTTTTTTGTCTCCAAGCACATCTTATTTTTATACTTCTGTTGCAAAAGAGTTCCATTCAGGTTACTGATAGTGCACAGAGAACCATACAATATACGCTGACACATACAATGTGTCAGCATATATTCCATAACCATCATTGATATGACAATTTGTCACTATGTATATATCATATTCTCATCAGCAACATGAATGAGAGATTACAATATAAATTGCTATCTACTTTTAAACTGGATATAAATGGAATCATATCTAGTGTTTTATAATTATAGATAGAAAAATGTTCCCACAGCAGAAATACAAAGTGAATAAACTGTAATTTATAAAAAAATAAATAAAATTTAAAAAAGAAACAAAAAAAACCTTCATGATCATCTGATCATCTCCTTACATGCCCAAAAACCATGTGACAAAATTAAGCACTCATTCATGTTTAACGTTTTGGAGATATCATGGATACAAGGCACATACCTAAACACAGTGAAGAAAATATACAGCAAGTTTATAGCCAACGTCAAACTAAATGGAGCGAAACATAAATCCATCCCACCGAAATCAGAGAGAAAGCAAGGCTGCCCACTCTCTCTTTATCTCTTCAACATAGTTCTTGAATTCCTTGCTAGAGCAACAGACAACTAAAGGAGATCAAAGGGATAAAAATCAGAAAGGAAGAAGTCCAAGTATTACTATTTGCAAATGATATGATAGAATATATTACTGACCCCAAAATTTCTACCAGAGAACACCTTCATCTGATAAACACCTTCAGCAAAGGGGTTGGATATAAAATTAACTCAAAAATATCCGAGGCCACCCTGTATTTAAAAGACTAGGCTGAGAAAGAAATTAGGAAACAACACCCTTCACATTAGCCACAAATAACATAAAGTACCTTGGTGTGACTGCAACCAAGCAAGTGAAAGTCTTAGATGAAAAAAACAAAAACAAAACAAAAAACCAACCAAACAAAGCCTTCATGTCTCTAAAGAAATAAATTGAAGGAGATATCAGAAGATGGAAAGATCTCCCATGTAGAATTAACATAGCAAAAAACAGCTTTCCTACCAAAAGCAACCTAAAGATTCAGTGCAATTCCCATCAAAATACCAACACAATTTTTACAAACCTTGAAAGAGCAATTCTCAATTTCATACAGAAAGAAAACAACAACCCAGAATAGCTAAAACAATCCTGTCCAATAAAATATCTTCTGGAATTATCACCATCAAGGATCTCACGCTGTACTATAAAACAACAGTAATAAAATTGGTATGATATTGGAATAGAAACAGACTGGAATCAAATTGAAGACCCAGAAATATACCCACACACTGAAGGAAAGTTAATTTTTGACAAAGAATCCAAAACCAAACAGTGGAAAAAAAGATAGCACCTTTACCAAAGGGTGTTAGTCTAACTGGATGTCTAAATGTAGAAAATACAAATAGATCCGCATTGATGACCCAAGTTCAAATGGATAAAAACTTCAACATAAAAGCAGACATACTAAATCTGTTAGGAAAAAAAAGTGGGGAAGAGCCTTGAGCTCTGACACAGGAAACAACTTCCTGAATTGAACACCAACAGCACAGGCTTTAAGGATAACAATCAATAAATGCGACCTCATGAAACTGAAAAGCTTCTGTAAAGCAAAGAATACTCTAATCAGAACAAAACGCCAGACTACAGACTGGGAAAGGATCTTCGTCCTACATCTGACAGAGAGCTAATATCCAGAATATATAAATAATTCAAGCACCAACAAACTAAATAACCCAGTTTAAAAATAGGGTACAGAGCTAAACAAAGAATTATCAACAGAGGAAAACTGAATGGCAGAGAAACACTTAAAGAAATGTTCAATGTCCTTAATCATTTTGGAAATGCAAATCAAAGTAACCCTAAGATTTCACCTCATACCCACCAGAATGGCTAAGATCATAATCTAAAGGGGTGATGTATGCTGGAGAGGTTGTGGAGAAAAAGGAACCCTCCCCTATTGCTGGTGGGAATGTTACCTTATACAACCACTTTGGAAATCAATTTGGAGCATTCTCAGAAAATTAAGAACAGTGCTACCTCAAGATCCAGCATGTCACTCCTGGGCACATACCCAAAAGATCCTCTACCATTCAATAAGGACATTTGCTCAAATATGTTCATAGTAGCTTTATTTATAAAAGTCAAAATCTGGAAACAACGTAGATGTCCTTCAATGGAGGAATGGATACAGAAAGTGTGGTACATTTACAAAATAAATAAAGTTTTAAAAAAGATGTTTGATCAACATTGTTTACTTCTGTATGTGTTGAGCATGGTGTGCCAACATGGGTGTCCTTATGTTTGTGGTTACCTTGGTATGTATAGTTTCCCCATGAGTGAGTGTCTATGAAGACCCAAAGTTGATGTTGGGTGTCATTCTCCACTTTTGTTTTTGAAGCAAGTTTTCTCAATCAAGATTGTATCTCTCTAGACTTCTAGTGTAAGTATCCGGCTTACCTTAGCATTCTAATTTGTTTGCTCCTGGTCCTATAAAACATTCTGAACAAAATGTAATTTGAGGAGGAAATGGCTCATATAGCTGATACTTCCATTTAGTAATCATCACTAAGGGGAGCTAGTACAGGCACTCAAGTAAGAACAGAAGTTAGAACTGAAGTAGAGACCACGGAGGTACAACAATTAATGGCTTGTTTCCAAATGTTTGTTAAAGCTTTGTTAAAATCCCAGAAACTAATGCCCAGATGTTCTGCTACCCATTGTGGGCAATGGGCTAGGCCTGATTCAGAAATCAAGAAAATGATCTGTAGGGCATTTTGCCTATAGACAAATTTAATGGAGGCATTTTCTCAATTGAAGTACAGTGTTCCCAGAAGACCCTATCTTTCTTTAAGTTGATAAGAACAAACAATGAAATAACAACACAACAACAAGGAACACTACTACTGGCCAAGATACCTGAAGGATCTCTCATCTATGCCTCCTGAGTGCTGGGATCACAGCCAATCAACATGCCTTCTTTCAGTTGAGTTCTGAGGATACAAGCACTGGTCCTCATGCTTAAATGGAATGCACTTTATCCATCATTTATCTCTCCAGGCCCTAAGTTTAGAAATTCTTTTTTTTAATAATTTTTATTTTTTTATATTGATCATAGGTTATTTACTTTGTATCCCAGCCATAGCCCCCTCTCTTATTCCCTCCCAATCCCATCCTCTCCTATCTTCTCCCTGCCCCTTTCCAAGTCCACTGCTAAGAGAGATCTTCCTCCCCTTCCATCTGACCCTAGCTTATCAGGTATCTTCAGGACTGGCTGCAATGTCCTCCTCTATGGCCTAGCAAGGCTGTTCCTCCCTTGGGGGTAGGGGAAGGTCAAAGAGCCAGCCATTGTGTTCATGTCAGAAATAGTCCTTGTTCCCATTACTAGGGTACCCACTTGGATACTGAGCTACCATGGGCTACATCCGAGAAGGGGTTCTAGGCTATATCCATACATGGTCCTTGGTTGAAGAAACAGTCTCATAAAAGACCCCTGTGCCCTGTTATATTTGGTCCTTGTAGAGCTCCTGTCCCCTCCACATCATACTAACACTCCCTTTTTTCATATGATTCCATGCACTCTGCCAAATGTTTGGTTATGAGTCTCAGCATCTGCTCTGATACACTGATATGTACAGTCTTTCAGAGGCTCTCTGAGGTAGGCTTCTGTCCTGTTTCTTCTTTTCTCCTACTTCCAGTGTACATCCCACTTGTCTTTCTAAGTGAGGATTAATCATCTTACCCTGGGTCCTCTTTCTTTTTTATCTTCTTTCTTTAAGTGTACAGATTCTAGTATGTTTATCCTATCTTATATGTCTAGTACCCACTTATAAGTGAGTATATACTGTGTGTGTCTTTCTGCTACTGGGATACTTCACTCAGGATGATCTTTTCTAGTTCTCACCATTTGCCTGCAAATTTCATAATTTCCTTGTTTTTGACTGCTGAGTATTATTCCATTGTGTTAAAGTACCACAATTTCTGTATCCATTCCTCCATTGAGGGACATCTGGTTGTTTCCAGATGTCTGGCTATTACAAATAAAGCTGCTACAAATATGGTTGAGCAAATGTCCTAGTGGTATACTTTAACATCTTTTGGATATATGCCTAGGAGTGGTATAGCTGGATCTTAAGGAAGTAGTATTCCTAATTGTCTGAGAAAGTGCAAGATTGGTTTCCAAAGTGGTTGTACATGTTTACATTCTCACCAACAGTGGAGGAGGGTTCCACTTTATCCACAACCTCTCCAGCATGTGTTGTCACTTGAGTTATTCATCTTAGCCATTCTGATGGGTTTAAGTTGAAATCTCAGGGTTGTTTTGATTTGCGTTTCTCTGATGGCTAAGGATATTGGACATCTCTTTAAGTGTTTCTCTGCCATTCTATATTCTTCTACAGAGAATTCTGTGTTGAGCTCCATACCCAATTTTTTAATTGGATTGCTTGATTTATTGCCTTTTAATTTATTTAGTTCTTTACATATTCTGGATATCAGCCCTCTGTCAGATAGAGGGTTGGTGAAGATCCTTTCCCAGTCTGTAGGCTGTCATTTTGTTCTGACGGCAGTGTCGTTTGCTTTACAGAAGCTTTTGAGTTTCTTGAGGTCCCATTTATTGATTGTTACTCTTAGAGCCTGTGCTGTTGGTGCTATGTTCAGGAACTTGTCTCCTGTGCTTTTCTTTATCATGGTTATAGTTTTTTTAATTTGTTTCTAACTATATCTGTATCATTAGTTATTTACTTTTTGTTTATTTACTTTTGTAATTTTCAAATCCATATTTCAGATTTTTTTCTCATAATAATGATTTCATGTAATTATTTGCTCAAATTTCAATTCTTTTGCTTTATCTGTTTTTCATAATAGACTCTACTTACATTTTTATAGTTATAACATGTTTCTATATTATGTGCCTATTAATTTTGTATATAATTGATTTATCAAAAATTTTATTTTTGTATTTTTATTTTCATGAGCACTACAGAGTGAATAAAATAAAAAGGAGAAGAATAAAACAAAATGTCAGCCAAAGGAGGAGAGACTCTAGGAAAATACTTGGCTCTCAGTGTCTTCATGATAGTGACTGTGTGATAACATACTGGATTATTTGGTACAGTGGTTCAAATATGTCATAAACCTAAAAATGATCAATAGTTTAGCAAAATGACAGCTTAGAAAGTCAGGTTAAAAAGACCATTAGTATTTATGTATATCAAAAGCAAACATGCTGAGATAAAGATTACAGAAACACTCCACATTCACAGTAGCTACAAAAGTTTAGGAATAAACCTAAACAATGAAGCAAAAGACCTGTAAAATGGACTTTTAAATCATTGAAGAAATTGAAGAAGACAATAGAAGATGAAAGACTCTCATGCTTATAGTTGGTAGAATTAACTTTGTGAAAATAACCATGCTGCAAAAAGCAGTTTACAGACTCAATGAAATTCAAACCCAGATTCTAATTATCTTCAACAGAGGTATGAAAAAAAAAAAGCTATCTGTGTTTTACATAATAGCACTGAAAACTCTGGCTATCCACCATAATCACAAGAAAAAAAAATGGAGCGATATTACCAAACAATATTTCAAACTATGCTGTAAAGTAATTAACACCGTAGAGCACTGTCCCAGAAATGGACCCATATATTAACGGAACAAAATAAAAGTCCTAGACTTGAGTGCAGAAAATTATGGTAGTTTTCTAATATCTTAGAAAGTTTCCAAAAATACACAGTTGTGGGGAAAAACATCTTCATCAAGTAGTGCTGGATATACTGGATGTTTATAACTTGTACTACTAGCCTGAAAAAAAAATCAACTCTAAGTAGATGAATAACCCTAATGTGAAACTTAAACGGCCAAAACTACTACAAGAAATTTTGAGATAGGTGTTGGAAAAGACTTTATGAATAAGACTTCATTTGCTTAAGAATTAAGCAAACAATTGATAAGTGCAATTTCATAAATTGCAAAAGCTTCTCTGTATTAAAGAAAAAAAATTCAACTGAATGAAGAGTATGTTCATGGACTGAGAGGTAAACATTGCAGGTATGTATTTGATAGAAGAATAATACCCAGAATGTAAGAAGAGTTTTTTAAAAATAAAAAAATAAAAAACCCTTAAAAACCGGTTATGAATTTGACCAGAAATTCTAAAACAAATAAAAATAAGAACTTTGTCAAAAGTAGGGAACACCCATTGTAAACAGAGAAATACAAAATAAACCTTCTCTGACATTTAATGCTATACCAGTCATCATTCATTTTTGATCGAAATGCAAATTGATGCAGTCTCAGTTCCGAGAATTTTCAAAAAATTTGTGGTTTAGTTGTGGTGCTTTGAATGAGAATGGACCCATAGGCTCAGACATTTGAATATTTGTCTCCCAGTCGGTAGAACTATTTTGAAAGTATTAGGTATGGCTTTACTGGAAAAGGTGTGTCACTGCTGGTGGGTTTTAAAGATCCCAAAGCCCGTACCATTCCCCACTTCATTCCTAGTTTTCTCTGTCTCTCTGTCTCTATCGTCTTTATCTCTGTCTCTCTGTGTCTCTGTCTCTCTTTCTCTCTGCTGTCTGCTTGTGGAGCAGATGTCTGATCCCAGCTACCATTCCAGTGCTATGTCAATCTATCTGCAAACATGCTTCTCGGTAGAATGCAGGCTATGAACTAATCTTTTGAAATTGTAAGCCCAACAAACTATTTCTATAATTTGCTTGTTCACAGTGTTTCCTTACATAAATAGAAAAATATCTAAGATGTCAGCTATACTACTCCTTGGGATATACCCAACAAATTTTATAACCTACTTTACAGATACTAACTTAGCTATGATTACTTCTGCTCTACTCACAATATCTGGAAAATGGAAACAGCATAAATACCCATTGACTATTGGATGGATAATTAAAATGTGCTACAACACAATTGTAGGCTAAGATTTTTTTTCAACAAATGCATTTTATTTAAGAATCTTAAAAGCTTCTACCTCCTTTCCATCCCATTGACCAGGCTAATTTTGAAAAGGGGGTTGTAGACCTTTTTACAAGTAGTTCCTTGGGGTGAGTGTCACATGACAAAACTGAGTCTTCAAAGAAAGAAGAAACTTCCATTTCACACAACTGAATTCTTGTCAGATATAAAGAAAAATGAAATATGAAGATAAATATAACTAGAAAACCCTATACTAGAAGTTTACCAAAACCCAGGGAAGAAGAATTACTTTAACTTAATTTATTTTTTATATTATTACAACTTATTCACTTTGTATCCCAGCTATTGCCCTTACTTCATGCTCTCCCAATGCCACCTTCCTTCCCTTTTCTCCTCCCATGCCCCTCTTCCAGCCCACTGATAAGGGAGGCCATCCTCCCCTTCTGTCTGACCCTAGCTTATCAGGTCTCAGCAGCACTGACCACATTATCCTCCTCTGTGGCATGATATGGTTGCTCCCCACTCAGGGGGAAGTTGTCAAGAGCCAGCCACTGAGTACATGTCAGAGACAGTCCCTGTTCCCCTTACCAGGGAACCCACTTGGAGATTGAGCTGCTATGGACTACATCTGTGCAGGGGTTCTAAGGTATCTCCATGAATGGTCCTTGATTGGAGTAATAGTCTCAGAAAAGACTTCTGTGCCAATAATTTTGGTTCTTTTGCTCTCTTTGTGGAGCTTCTGTCCACTCCAGAAGGGACATTCATCTTCCCCTTCTTTCATAAGATTCCCTGCAGTCTGCCCAAAGTTTGGCTATAAGTCTCAGCATTTGTTTTGATACCCTACTGGGTAGACTCAGTTATATGTCTAATATGCCTAATAATGAGTGCATCCCATGTGTGTCTTTCTGCTTCTGGGATACCTCACTCAAGATGATCTTTTCTAGTTCCCACCATTTGCCTGTATATTTCATCATTTCCTTGTTTTTAATTGCTGAATAGTATTCCATCATATAAATGTATCACAATTTCTGTATCCATTTCTCAGTTGAGGGGCATCTGTTTTGTTTTTTTCTTGTTGTTGTTGTTTTATTTTGTTTTGTTTTGTTTTGTTTACCAGATTCTGGCTATTATGAATAAAGCGGCTACAAAAATGGTTGAGCAAATGTCCTTGTTGTATATTTGAGTATATTTTGGATATATCCCTAGGAGTGATATATCTGGATCTTGAGGTAGCACTATTCCTAATTGTCTGATGAGCACCAGATTGATTTCCAAAGAGGTTGTATATGTTTACATTCCCACCAGCAATGGAGGAGGGTTCCCCTTTCACCACATCCTCTCCAGCATCAACAATCATTAAATGGGACCTCATGAAACTGAAAATCTTCTATAAAGCAAGGGACACTGTCATCAGAAAAAAATGACTGTCTACAGACTGGGAAAGGATCTTCACCAACCCTATATGTAACAGAGGGTTATTATCCAGAAGATATTAAAACTCAAGAAGTTAAACAGCAACAAATCAAGTAATCCAATTAAAAAATGGGGTACAGAGCTAAACAGAGATTTCTCAATAGAGGAATAAGAATGGCAGAGAAATGCTTAAAGAAATGCTCAATGTCCTTAGTCATCAGGGAAATGCAAATCAAAATGACTTTACACCCATCATAACGGCTAAGATCAAAACTCAAGTGAGAACACATGCAGGGTATAAGAATTTTAATCCAGAAACCTGGCTGCTCTGGCAAATAATTACATCCAAAGACCTTCTAGGGCTATGTGATTTGGGTGGAATGCAGACATGCTCTTGATTACATTGTGATCTGGCTGGAACAAAACATGCTCTTAGTGCGCACCTTTACTTCCAAACAATGAAGGTAGGTTAATTTATAGAAAGAAGGAGCCATATTTGAAAATGATATCTAAGTGAAAGGCTGACAATAAAAGCTTTATCAGAGTGAGTCAGAGATAGGATATACCCAACTCTCACAAGAACATTACAGCAAAAAGTGGTTACATAAAAGCAGTGCATGGGGAGACTTTCTTCCTTCCTTCCTTCCTTCCTTCCTTCCTTCCTTCCTTTCTTTCTTTCTTTCTTTCTTTCTTTCTTTCTTTCTTTCCTTCTTTCTTTCTTTTTTTCTTTCTCTTATTCTTTCCCAAGAGTTGAGAGTTGACTACAGTTTTCCAGAGACCGATTGAAGAGAAAATAAGCTAGACACTAGTGAAGACAGAATAAGCCAGAGAACGATAAGAAGCCAGAAGATTAAAATATATTGCCAGAATTATTTTAATGCCAGACAGAGAAATTCAGTCAGAAATCAAGAGAAGACAGTTACATCAGTCAACTTGGAGAGGAGTTTAGCCAGTAGCTTTCAAAGAGAGTTAAAAGACTTGGGTATGGCTTTCCTCTCATTCCTTCATCTGAGGAAACAATAAGAACTTTTACACCTGTGAAGGCAAACCCTGTATGTTCTTTCTTATTTGTGCATCCCAGTTCAGAATTTATGGATTTTAATGTTCAATCTGAAGTAGCAGAAATGATGAAAGTTAAAAGAGACCACATGGAGAAGGAAGAGATGATCTAAATGAGAGATTTGCAAGAGAAAGAGTAAGAGAAAAGAGGAGAGGGGATTTTAATTGGAGAACGAGTTATTAAGTTACCACAGAAAGAGAGTAGAAGAAGTGATAATGCTAAGGATTCTTGTAAATGGCAAAGGAAATATTATTCTTTTATTTATTTATACATATATGGAGTTATACCGTATACATTGATGGTTTTTCTCCCCTAAGCCATATTCTATCTAACAAAACTGCTACTTTTAAGCATGGGAAATCTCCCTTTTAGTTATTAGTTAGAGGAACACAAGAGTCTGTTGTTGCTATTGTCCTTAATTTCATTCCAGCACTTGAAGGTGAGACCTTACTGCTAAAGACGGACTTTGGTAACAAGAAAGAGACTAATCACAATGTAACTTGTCTGTAAGATTCATCCCTGTGCACTGGCTTTCATAGTATCTGAAGTTATTATACAGGCTTCCAAGAAAGAAAAATAGAAGAGCTACTCAGCTGTAAAACCACAAATGGTTTTACAAATAACCACAATGGTACAATAGAGATACTTTTTGTCTTGGGTACAACTGATAGCTGTCTAATTATACTTAATGTTTGCTCAATGAGAGGTAATTAATTCTTGATTTTGTAAGCTTAGCTAAGTAAACATGGCTTGAGGTATCACAGATCTCTGGGTACCAACTTTAGTGCCACTTATTTTTCTATTGCTATGTTAAAACATCATGAGCAAGGCAATTTATAAGAGAAAGTGATTAATATGTCTGGCAGCAGTCAGGCAAGCTTGGAAGCAGGAGCACCTGAAAGACTACATCTTGATATACCATCACCTCCACACCAACTTACTTTTTAAAATATATTTTTAATTTTTATTATTATTTACAATTTAATTCCCTTTGTATTCCAGTTGTAGCCCCCTTTCTCATTTCCTCCTGGTTCCACCTTCCCTCCCTATTCCTCCTCTATATCTCTTCCCTAGTCCACTGATAGGGTAAGTCCTCCATCACTACTGTATGACCTTAGCCTATCAGGTTCCATCAGGAGTGCCTGGATCCTCTTCCTCTGTGGGCTGGCTAGGTCACACCACCAGGGAGAAGTGATCAAGGAGCAGACAACCAAGTTCATATCAGGGATTGTCTCTTCTCCACTGACTAGGGATCCCATATGGAGACTGAGCTGGCTGTGAACTACATATTAGCAGAGGGATTTGGTCCCCTCTATGAATGGTTTTTGGTTGATGCATCATCATCACTCTGCAGTACCACCTGGGCCCTGTTTTATTTTATTTTATTTTATTTTATTTTATTTTATTTTATTTTATTTTATTTTATTTTATTTTTGGATTTGTTGGTTTCCTTGTGTGTCTCCTCCTATCCCCTCTGGGCCATTTTATATCCCCCTTCTTTCATATGACTCTCTGTTCAAAGTTTGGCTATGAGTCTCTGCATCTCTTCAAACCACTGCTTGTTGGAGTCTTTTGGAGGACATCTGTGGTAGGCTCCAGTTATGTTTTAGCTCTTCTACCATTTCTAGTACCTATCCTGTTTTCCCTTCTGAGTGAAAGTTAAGCATCTTCCCTAGGATCCTCCTTGTCATTTAGCTTCTTTAGGTCTGTAGATTTTAGTGTGTTTATCCTATATGCTATGGCTAATATCCATTTATAAGTCAGCACACATGTCTCTCTGCTTTGGGTTTACTTCACTTAGGCTGATTTGCTCTAGTTCCATGTATTTGTCTGCAAATTTCACGATTTCCTTGTTTTTCGTAGCTGAGTGTTATTCCATTGTGTAAATGTACCACAATTTCTGTGTCCATATTCCAGTTGAAGGACAACTAGGTTTTTTCCAGATTCTGGCTATTATGAATAAAGCTGTTATGAACATAGTTGAGTAAATGTCTTTGTTGTATGGTTGAGCATATTTTGGATATATGCCCAGAAGTGGTATAGCTGGATCTTGAGGTCTTGAGGATCTTGAATCTTCTCAATTTTCTGAGAAAGTAGGAGATTGATTTCCAAAGAGGTTGTACAAGTTTGCATTCCCACCAGCAATGGACGAGGGTTCCCCTTTCTCCACATCCTCTCCAGAATGTATTGCCACTTGAGTTTTTTTTATCTTAGCCATTATTTTGAGATACGAATTACAGTATGCATTCTTCTAAAACCCACCGAGATCATTTGCTATTGCTATTATGTATACACACATATATTTATTCAGTGTAAAATGGGAAGCTTACCAGAAAGCAAACCCCAAATAGACTTATAACCCATCAGTTTTATAGCCATCAGTCTCCAGAAGCTGCTCAAAAAGTGGTGAAACACTGTGAGCAAGTTCTCCATCTGTAAAGGAATTTTGGCCAGATGTCATCTCGGTCTTTAAACAGTCATAGCACATATCAAGATACAGAGCAATCCTGTCCAACACTGACCTCTTACAGTCTTTTCGCTGGCTGTTCTGCAACAGTCCTGCAAGCCTTTGGTGTGTGTGTTCTGCAGGGGAGGGGATTTTGTTATAGATGTTCGTTTGAGTACTAAGAACTTCATGGTCTAATATTTTCTGTTTTCAGTTGAGAGACTGGGTAAATTGTCACCGGCCTGCAGTGACACCTGAATACCACTTAAGTGAGGGCTGGGGTGAAAGAGAAAGGGCAACACAAAGAAGGACACCAAGTCTAAACGCCGATCAAGGTGTCAATTTAATAATAGTAAAACCAACACTTATATAGCAGAAAAGTACAAGCAGTTTCTCATGGTAGCTTGGCCAAAACATGTAAGAGCTCACTCAAGGTTACATAGAACCTGCTGTCTGTCTGGTTACCATGGTTGCATGGAATTTATTGTCTAGTTCTCAGTGTCAGAGCCCTTTGCTATAGGATTTCCAGGGTCAGTCTCTGAGACACCAAGCTTTAGATTAGAACCAGGGTCAACAGGCCAAATTCCACTGCTCAGAGGCTCACTCCAATTTGCCATTAACTCCATATGGGCTGCCACAATTCCTCCCTTTCAAATTAAAACAAAGGGACAGTGCCTGTTTTAGGCAGGGTGAATCCAAATAAATTCTTATTCATTATGGGCCAATCTTTCTTATAGGGGGAATTTCCTGTCTTAGGTTGGTAAATATCCAAACATTCGTTATTCATCATTGACTAACCAGCCCACGTCAAGGAAAGGAGAAGATAAAGCTGACATTTGAGCTGGGCAAGCCAAGCTCCTACCTAGGGTGAGGGAGTCACAGCGTGCAACTGTTCAATGGCCAAAGGGACTTTTTGCGGGGGCATCATTAAATCTAGCCTGGTGCTGTCAAGCTAAGTGGACACATCTGGCAATTACAAAGATGAATAGTATCAGACCAGCAACAAGAGGGGGGTTGAACACTAAAGCCCAAAGGTGTAATTCAGCATTCACTGGATGAATCAGCTTCAACAGGATCAGCAATATCGTTACTTGGGGAATGATCTTGTTCCTTTATGTAATCCACTTGTTGCACCAGTCTCTTTGACAGCCATCGAGCAGCATCTTCAACCTGTGAAAAAGCACAAACATATCCTCATCCCAAAATTAAAATGAGGTCGGGTCCATGTCATGTATTAGTCAAGGGGTCCCTCTATTTAACCATGGCATAATGGAATGCTGTTTCAGGATGCCAAAAATGTTCAGCCGCAGATTTGCCATGTTTGTCCAGAGTTAAAAAAAAAATTCAAAATAAAAAGTATTTAATTGAGCTCTGGATAAACGAGGAGGACATAATTCCCCCTTTTTTGTTTTTTGTAAGTACATCTTAATGGGCATGGGCACATTCAACCATGCCTTGGCTCATAAGATTATAAGGAATACTTGTTACATGCTTAATATTTATTTTTTTACAAAAAAAATTTGAAAGGGGTTACTGGTATAAGCTGGTCCACTGTTAGTTTTAATTTGGTGTGGCATGCCAAGAACAGTGAAAGCAGCTAAATAATGATCTATAACGTGGTGTGCACCTTCCCTAGAATGCAAGGTAGCAAAAATAAATCCTGTACAGGTATCAATAATTACATGAATAAAATTTAACTTCCCAAATTTCATAAAATGGGTCACATCCATCTGCCATAGCTGACCTGGGGTCAACCCATGGGGGTTAACCTCAAGATGAGGTGCTGGGCAGAAAACATCACAATTGTTAGATTTCCAAACAATTTCTCTGGTTTGTTCTTTGGTTAGGCCATAAGTTAAACATAAGGAATGACTATTAAGATAATGCAATTCATGAGCCAATTAAACTTTTTGTACAGGTGTTTCTTGAGCCAAGGTTATTAAGGCTTTATCAATAGTCCTGTTACCTAGAACAAGAGGTCCAGGGATGCAAGAATGGGATCTAACATAAATAATAGCAAAAGGATTATGATGGGCCTGAATAAGTCCTTGAATCTGAACAAACAGTTGACTAGCCCAAGTGTTAGAAAGAATCTGACTTGCTGTGTTAAGCTTAGGAATAGCTTGAACAATATAAGAACTATCAGTAAAAAAATAAAAAGGCTCAGAAAAAATGTTGTAAAACTGCATAAATGGCCACCAATTTTGCAAGTTGAGCAGATAACCCTGGAACTTGAAAAATAATTTTTCGTCCATTAACAGTGTAGCCAGCTTTTCCTTTAGCATTACCATCAGAAAAATCAGAGCAAGCATTTTTAAAGGTTTATTTTTAACTATGGTAGGAAAAACAACACTAAATAAAGTAAAAGAAAAAAAGAATAATTTTATTGGAATGGTAATGATTATCTAGTTGTCCTATAAATCCAGACAAAGAAAGCAACCATTAATCTGAATTAGCATAAAGCCAATTAATTTCAGCCATATAGTATAATAATCTTGGAAGGCTCAATTCCAAAGTAAGCCCTTGCTTGGGTGTGTACCACCACAGTGACTTGGGCAATGGCCTCATAATAAGGAAAAAGTACTTTATTGGGAGTGGGTGACAAGTGGATCCACAATAGATGATTAGATTGCCATAACAATCCAGTAGGAATTGACTGTGTTTGAAATACAAGTAATAGGAGAGGAATATCTAGATACCATTATGTTATAAATTGACTTTTTAAAGCCTTTTCCACTAGCAATAATGCATCTCAAAGCTCTGGAGTCAATTTTTGAGAGGAGGTTGGAACTGCATCCTCTTTAAGAACATTAAACAATGGCATAAGTTGTCCAGTGGTTAATTTTAGATATGGCCTAAGCCAATTTATATCTCCCAATAATTTTTGAAAGTCATTAAGGGTATTTAAAATATCTTTTTTAATTTGCACTTTTTGATGTTTAATAGCCAGAGGAAATAAATTATAACCTAAATAACTATAAGAATCTCTAGTTTGTACCTTTTTTGGAGCAATTTTTAATCCTGCTTGGAAAAAAGCCTCAGACAGATTTGTATAGCAAGCCATAACCTCTTGAGCTATCGGAGAAGCTAATAAAATATCATCCACATAATGAATGATATAAAGAGAAGGCCTTTTGTTTTCATACTGGACTAATAGCATTAGCTAAAAATTGTTGACATAAAGTACGACTATTTGCCATGAACTGTGGCAGCATTCTCTAATGATAACATTTCATAGGGTTTTTAAAATTAATAGAAGGGAGACTAAAAGCAAATCCATGGCAATCCTCAGGATGCAAAGGAATGGAAAAAATGCAATCTTTTAAATCTAAAATAATCTTGTGTTTTGAGGAAGCCCACTCAGTGATGGGAGTCCTGGTTGCAATGCTCCCATAATTATCAGTCTCATTTACCTCTCTTAATCTTGTAATAATCTAAATTTGCCTTATTTCTTCTTAATTACAAAAATGGGCGTATTTCATGGTGAGTTAGAGGGAGTGATATGCCCTGCCTGAATCTGTTCTTTAACCAAATCATGTGCAGCCTGCAATTTTTCAGAAGTAAGGGGCCATTGATCAACCCATATAGGATCATCAGATTTTTAGTTAATTTTACCTGCATAGGGTGCAGATTGTTTAGTGACCCACATTAAAAATACCTTAGCCCTTTAGTTCCATTGTTTCCTTGTGCCTCAGCAGGTTGGACTCTGTCATAATAAGCTTACATATGTTAAAATGCCATATTCATCAGATCTCTGACAAATCTGAGGGCCAACATATCTGAGTTACTCTATCTTTATCATCTGCTCTAAACTGCATCCTAGAACCTAGAACCCTGACAATGCAGCCACTTCCGATGAGAACTGATAGACTAAGATCAGAAAGAAGGAGAGGAGGACCTCCTCTCTCAGTGGACTTGGGGAGGGGCATGCATGCAGAAAGGAGGGGAAAGGTGGGACTGGGAGGGGAGGAGGGAGGGGCTTAAGGGGGAATACAAAATGAATAAAGTATAATTAATAAAAGTTAAATAAAAAAATTAAAAAAAAACTGCATCCTATAAAACAGGATGCTGTAATCTCTATTTCTGGCATATTTCCTAGATGCATGTATTAGAACCAAATTTCAAGTAGATATTTATATAGGCAAACTTTATGGTTGCCCATTCTAGATTTAACCTTTAAATAAATAAATAAACAAAGTCTAGGTAAAGCTAAAGCATGTCCTCAACTACAATCTTTAGCATAATTTTAAATCTGCTCTTTTGAACTAAAATCAAATCAAAACTTTTAATCAGACACAGTTCATAAAGGGACTAGGAAATTTTATTAATCCTATCATTTTGCATTAAGACTTAACAGCAAAAAGATTAAAGGACAAAAGTTTCATTTAGCATTAAACAGAGAACTAAACTTAGCCTGTAGCCTTCAGTAAAGTGGACTGTTCTGGCCATACCAAATCTATAGGCCAGAAAGAAACAGCCTTAATTATTTATTTAGGCACTGGCAACCAGGCATATATGTGCCAGGTATATATTTTATATAATGGTTAACAATAATCTGAATATAACCCTGCATAATCCTGGGCTAACATGGAGCTGCAGTCCTTTTTCCCTTTAAAAGAGCATAAGCAAACATTTTGCCTTGAAGAATCTTCAGCCTTTTAAATGAAGAACAACATATTTTACAGTTCTTTTTTTTTTAAATCATAAATGCCCTGTGGCTTTTTATACATACATTGACCTTTTATAAAATTTTATACATCTTTAGGTTCCTAGCTTTTTTTGTTCTTCTGGTTTAACCAGATATAGACAGGTATTTTTTCTTTAATATCTCTTTTCTTTATTATTTTAGTTTTTTGCCTTCTTTCTTCCTTTTTAGACAACATAAAAATTTCCATTAAAATCCTTCTTGTGATTTCTTTAAGTAGTCTAGAATATACTAAATTATTTTATGGGTCTTTACCATCCTGACACGATACACTGTAATAACTGCAGTTTTCTTAATTGGCTCAAATAACATGGCTTGGTTTCATTTGGCAAATTAATCAATTAATAAAATAAATACTAAGGTTTTTTACTTCCCCCAAATGGTTGAGAAACTCTTCCAAGTTCTTTGTTAGACTGCCTGAGGGTTATTATTTTAAAATACCTGATAAATTCCAAAATGTTTTATAGCCTTAATCATTAAATATTTTCCAAAACTCGTTTTTGCAATATCAAAACCAGACTTTAAAATTTACCCATGCAAACAATTTAATTTCCAATGCCAATACCAATTTAAAATGAGACTTGTCGGGGAGGGGCAAGATGGCGGCACCTGGAAGACTCTCATTCTGAGCAGCAGCAGCAGGATCAGCACAGCGACCAGCAATCAGAACTCGTGGCCATAAAACACAGTCATTGTGTTTCCCAGGTGAGAGGATACCCCATGGTGGGGGATTCAATCAGCTTTTAACTCACCTGGCTAAACCTCGGAAGAGATCCCAGTTCTGCCAGACGCTTGGCTGCCGGCCGCCAGCCCCAGGCCCAGCCCAGAGCCACAAGCCAGTCACGGTCCCAGACTGAACCATGCGCACCACACTATCAGAGACTGGAATTTTCAGTCTAGAGATAACCCCAGGGTACAGGAAACGACTGGGACCGGCCTTAGGTCACCCAGACATCCCCTGGAAAAGACTCAGGGTCCACGGGCACCCCAGGAGCCAGCCCGGAGCCAGAGCCGGGAACCCAGGTTCCAGCACTGAGCCCTGCCTGCCTGCTTGCCTGACTCGGCGCCTGAGATAGAACTGTGGGCACCAGGGCACCAGCGAATGAGTTTCACTGTCTGGTGCAAACACACAGGGAGGGAAACGGCTGGTCTGATCTCAGAGCACTCAGCCGACACCCCCAACCTGAAAAGGTCCCCAGAAAATTACGCAGCTTAGGGAGGCACCCAGGTTCCCAAAGGCCACAAAGGCAGACACAGGCAGTTTCTGCGCACCAGACAGCTGGGAGAGTCTGAGCCTCCATCACACAGCTGTGCTCCAGGCACAGGCAGTTTCTGTGGCCAGCCAGCTGGCAGACACTGAGCAGTGGGCACAGGGCAAAAAAAGGCACTGGGAGTCTGTGTCTCCAGAGAATCCACAGGGAAGGAAGGAAACTGTACTGACCTAAATCACCCAATCCTTCCCTAGAAAAAGTCTAGCAGACTAGTGGGACCGAGACACCAGCACTCAGCTGTGCTCCAGACACAGGCACAAACAGTTGATGCGTGCCTGCTGTCCAACTGGGTCACAGCAGCTGATCATTAAATTTACAAGAAACCCAGAAACAGGGCAGCTGCCCTCAGGACTTCCCTGGGTGAGAGGAGAACCCTCTCGACTAACAAAGACCACAGTTACCACTCAGGTCTATATCCCTGAGGTGAGCAACTCCTGAAAAAACACTAGCCATCCAGGGACTATACCCAAAAAGCTGAGAAGACATCCTTCAGGAAAAACCAGCTTTCTGCAAAGGGGATTCTCTCCACCACAGGATCCCCAGGAACCACCAGAAAATAACCCCAAACACCTAAGATAGCACAATGGGTAGAGGCCAGCGTAAAAGCTCAAGCAACAAAAGACAGAGCAATATGGCATCTCCAGAACCCAGTTACCCAGGGGCAAGTAGCCCTGGACACCCCAGCATAACTGAAATCCAAGAAGTTGACCTAACAAGTATGCTCATGAAGGTGATAACAAAGGAAACAACTAAGATTCGTAAAGACATAGAGGAAGATAAAATCAAACAGAATATTGCCATCCGTAAAGAAATAAAGGAAGCTGCAGCGAAACAGTTTATGGCCTTTAGAAAGGAAATGCTTAAAACACTGAATGAAATAAAAGAAACAGAGTTGAAGGAACTAAAAGAAAAACAGGAAAGTACAATCAGACAGGTGAAGGAAGTAAACAAAACAACTCAAGACCTGAAGATAGAATTGGAAAATTAAAGAAAACACAAATGGAAGAAATAATGGAAAGGAAGAATCTAGGGAAAAAAACAGGAACTACAGAGGTAAGCATTTGAAAGGAAGAATCTAGGGAAGAAAACAGTAACTACAGAGGTAAGCATAACCAACAGACTACAAGAGATGGAAGAAAGAATCTCAGGTGTAGAAGATACAGTGGAAGAAATCGATGTATCTGTCAAAGAAAATGTTAAATCCGAAAAATTCCTGACACAGACCGTCCAAGAAATGCAAGACAATATGAAAAGACAAAACCTAAGAATAATAGGTATGGAGGAAAAAGAAGACTCCCTTCTCCAAGGCCCAGAAAATATTTTCAACAAAATCATTGAAGAAAATTTCCCCGAGCTAAAGGAGAGGACAATTAGAATGCATGAGGCCTACAGAACACCCAACAAATTTGACCAGAAAAGAAAATCCTCATGCCACATAATAATCAAAACAGTAAGTATACAGAACAAAGAAAAAATACTAAAAGCTGCAAGGGAAAAAGGCCAAGTAACATATAATGGCAAACCCATTAAAATCACACCTGACTTTTCAACAGAGACTATGAAAGCCAGAAGGGCCTGGACAGATATCATGCAGACCATAAGAGAACTCAGATGTCAGCCCAGGCTACTATACCCCGCAAAACTCTCTGTCCTCATAGATGGAGAAAACAAGATATTCAATGACAAAAACAAATTTCAACAATACCTACAAACAAATCCAGCATTACAGAAGACACTGGAAGGGAAAATACAACCCAAGAAAGCTAGCTACATTCAAGAAAACACAGGAAATAAATAACCTCACTTCAGTAAAACAAAAAGCAACCAAGCACACAACCTGATGACCAAAGCCAACATCAACATCAAGAGATCTAACAGCCACTGGTCATTAATCTCTCTCAACATCAATGGACTCAACTCTCCAATAAAAAGACACAGATTAACAGAATGGATACGTAAACAAAACCCAGCAATCTGTTGCATACAAGAAACACACCTAAGACACAAAGATAGATATTACCTGAGGGTAAAGGGATGGAAGACGGTTTTTCTAGCAAATGGACTCAAGAAGCAAGCAGGAGTAGCTATTCTAATATCTGATAAAATAGACTTTCAACCAAAATTAATAAAAAGAGATGGGGAAGGACACTTCATACCCATCAAGGGAAAATTCCACCAGGAAGACATCACAATCCTGAACATCTATGCCCCAAATACAAGGGCACCCACATTTGTGAAAGAAACATTGATAAAATTTAAAGCACATATAGATCCCCACAAATTAATAGTGGGAGACTTCAACACCCCACTCTCAACAAAGGACAGGTCAACCAAACAGAAATTAAACAAAGAAACAATGTCTCTGACAGAGGTCATGAATCAAATGGACCTAAGAGACATTTACAGAACTTTACACCCAAACACAAAAGAATTTACCTTCTTCTCAGCACCTCATGGAACCTTCTCCAAAATAGACCATATAGTGGGTCACAAAGCAAGCCTCAACAGATACAAGAAGACTGAAATAATCCCATGTATCTTGTCTGATCACCATGGAAAAAAGCTTTACATCAACAATAACAGAAATAGGAAAAAGCCTACACACACATGGAAACTGAACAACTTGTTACTAAATGACAGCTGGGTTAGGGAAGAAATAAAGAAAGAAATTAAAGTCTTTCTAGAACTCAATGAAAATGAAGACACGGAAGAGGGCGGGCCAAGATGGCGACTAGCACACACAGTTTCTGAGCGGTGGGATACCTGATCTTCTGAGTTGGAGAATGGAAGGACCCCCAACCCAGGAAAACCACAGCGAGGCTTTCTGAACACCAGAGAACGTCGCAGGAGGTGAAAACTTTGGCCTCTGGTCACCCGGAGACTTGCTTGGGGAAGGAGAGAAACGATCCTTTGTTCTTGCGGCACTCCCTTCCCCCAGACCTCCTTCCTCCTCGGCACAGCGGCACAGCTGACTCATCTTTCTCAGTGCAGACCTAACTGCCTGGGGTATACAGCCGCTGAGACGGAGCCCCAAGCACTTTAGCGGCAGACAAAAGCCAGCAGTACGTGCTCCGGACTCCCAGATTCGCGCAGCGGCTGCGCCATCCTCCCAGGGCACGAATCTGCTAAACACCATACTAGCTCCACAGGATCGCCATCACTGACGGTGCGGCCCGCCCAATCCCACAGTGACAGAGAATACGCTATATACTCACCAAAACCAGGCAGAAACGTCATACAACCTGGACACACCAGGCGCTGGGCCTCCCAAGCTTGGAGAGCACAACGAAGAGATCCCAGGACTTCCCAGAAAGCTTTGGGACTAGCAACCCAGTCTCCAGTTACAGGGGGACGTGGAGGCAGAGCAGCACTGAACTGGCGGGGCACCACAGCCCTCCAGATTAAGACTAACCAGGGCCAAACCAGAGAACAGAGAGCCTGGTTACCCCATCCCTGCTGAAGTGACCACCCTGAAATCTCCAGCTGCAGCAAGACCTCAGAACCTGGCAGTGACAGCAGCACAGAACTGGCAGAACACATCAAAGAAGCAGGGCCAAACCAGAGAGCAGAGAGCCCCGGATACCACGATCTTGGCCAAGAGACCTGCCTGTAAGTGAGTGCATCCTTGAGAATCTGCAGTTCCCCAGATCCTGGGTCCTTCTAAATCAGAAGCCAGGCATCGAACCCCCTCCCACCCACATACCCACTTTGGGAAACAGAGGGGCACTAGGGGCATTGAAGTTCCTGCCCTGTGGGCCTGATTGAGGAGCTAAGACAGTTAATGCCAGAAATTGCGCTGCGATCATCATTAGCGCCTGCGACATATACAGTGCAGAGCCCCTCCCACACACTCAAGGGTTCAACATTAGCCATCACTCTGTCCCTCGAAAAACTCATCCACGCACACTTACACACAGAGACACGCACACGCGCGCGCGCACACACACACACACACACACACGCTTGCATTTGCCCCGTTTGCGCCTGCGTACTTTCCTCCCACAGGTACAGCTAGTCCTCAGCACACGCTGAGAGTGCTCAGCTTCCTGAAGAACTCTCCAGACACCAGAGAGAGACAGCACCAGTCTGATCTGCAGAATCCAAAAACAAACAGGGAAGGTTTCAGATAAGCCAATGGCCAGAGGTAGGCGAAAGAACACTTCCAACATAAATCAGGACATCATGACTTCACCAGCAAACCCCAAAATCGGTGGATACACCAATTCAGCAGAAGCACAGGAAAATGATTTTAAAGCCATGCTTGCCCAATTATTTGAGGCTCATAAGGAGGAAATGAACAAGTCTTTCAAAGAGCTGGCCAGTCAATTGGAGGCAAAGAAAGAAGAAATAGACAATATCCTTAAAGAAACACAGGCAAACATAGCCAAACAAATAGATACACAAGTAGAGGAAAAATTAGTGGCATATAAGAAGGAAATGAAAAAAGAAATAGAGGCCATCGTAGAGAGACAGGAATCCAAATTCAAACACATGAAAGAAATGGTGCAAGGCATGAAAACAGAATTAGAATCAATAAAGAAAACACAAAATGAGAAAACCCTTGAGCTGGAGAACTTGGAGAAAAGATCAGGAACAACAAAAGTAAGCATCACCAACAGAATACAAGAGATGGAAGAGAGAATCTCTGGAGCTGAAGACACACTTGCAGAAATGGATACTTCTCTCAAAGAAAAAGTAAAATCAGAAAAGTTCCAATCACAAAATATCCAAGAAATCAAGGATGCTATGAAAAGACAAAATCTAAGAATAATAGGAATTCACGAAAAAGAAGACTCCAGACTCCAAGGTCCAGAAAATATTTTCAAGAAAATCATAGAAGAAAATTTTCCCAACTTAAAGAAAGAGATGTCCATAAATATACAAGAGGCCTACAGAACTCCAAATAGACTAGACCAGAAAAGAAACACATCACGTCACATCATAGTCAAAACACTAAATCTACAGAACAAAGAAAAGATATTAAAAGCAGCAAGGGAAAAAGGCCAAGTAACATATGAAGGTAGACCTATCAGAATCACACCGGACTTCTCATCAGAAACTATGAAAGCCAGAAGGGCCTGGGCAAGTATCATGGAGACTCTAAGAGATCACAAATGTCAACCCAGACTACTATACCCTGCAAAGCTTTCAATCAACATAGATGGAGAAAACAAAATATTCCATGACAAAACTAAATTTATACAATATCTACACAGCAAACCATCCCTACAGAAGATACTAGAAGGAAAACTCCAATCCAATGAAAACAAATTCACCCAAGAAAACAGGGCATACAGATAATGTCCCAACAAAAATGAAAAGAAAACAAGCAATGAATCAGGGTTAGATCATCGACTCCATTACAAAAGGAACTAACATGCATTGGTCACTATTATCTATCAATATCAATGGACTCAACTCACCAATAAAAAGACACAGGCTAACAGAATGGTTAAGGAAACAGGACCCAACATTCTGTTGCATCCAAGAAACACACCTATGCAACAAAGACAAACACTACCTCAGAGTAAAGGGCTGGAAAACTGTTTTTCAAGCAAACGGTTCCAGAAAACAAGCTGGAGTAGCCATCCTAATATCTAATAAAATAGACTTTCAACCCAAGTTAATCAAAAAAGATAAGGAGGGCCACTATATTCTCATCAAAGGAAAAATCCACCAAGAGGACATCACAATCTTGAATATCTATGCCCCAAATACAAGAGCACCGACATTCGTAAATGAAACATTATTAAAGCTTAAATCATACATTGATCCTAATACCTTAATAGTGGGAGACTTCAACACTCCACTCTCACCAAGGGACAGATCAACTAGACAGACACCAAATAGGGAAATAAAAGCACTCACAGAATCCCTAAATCAAATGGACCTAATAGACGTCTACAGATCATTTCACCCAAACTCAAAAGAGTACACCTTCTTTTCAGCACCGCATGGAACCTTTTCCAAAATAGACCATATAGTGGGCCACAAAGCAAGCCTCAACAGATACAAAAGGATTGAAATAATCCCTTGTATACTATCTGACCACCATGGACTAAAGCTCGACCTCAACAACAACAGAAACAACAAAAAGCCGACACGCACATGGAAACTGAACAACTTACTACTCAATGACAGCTGGGTTAAGGAAGAAATAAAGAAAGAAATTAAAGACTTCCTAGAATTCAATGAAAAGGAAGGCACAACATACCCAAATTTATGGGACACATTGAAAGCAGTGCTCAGAGGAAAATTTATAGCACTAAGTGCCTGCAAGAAGAAATTCGTAACATCACATACAAACAACTTAATGGCCCAACTGAAAACCCTAGAAAAAAAAGAAGCAGATACACCCAAGAGGAGCAGACGGCTGGAAATAATCAAACTAAGGGCTGAAATCAATCAACTAGAAACAAATAAAACTATCCAAAGAATCAATGAAACAAAAAGCTGGTTGTTTGAGAAAATCAACAAGATAGACAAACCCTTAGCCAAACTAACTAAAAAGCAGAGAGAAACTATCCAGATCAGCAAAATCAGAAATGAAAATGGGGACATAACCACAGACATTGAGGAAATCCAAACAATTATTAGGTCATACTACAAAAGCCTATATGCCACAAAATTTGAGAATCTGAATGAAATGGATAATTTTCTTGAAAGATTCCATCTACCAAAACTAAGTCAAGATCAGGTAGAAAGACTGAATAGCCCTATATCTCCCAAGGAAATCGAAGCAGTTATTAACAGTCTCCCCTCCAAAAAAAGCCCTGGACCAGATGGCTTCAGCACAGAATTCTACAAGACCTTCAAAGAAGTGCTAACTCCAATTCTCCTCAAGCTATTCCACAAAATAGAAACAGAAGGAACACTACCAAACTCATTCTATGAAGCCACAGTCACCTTAATACCTAAACCACACAAAGACCCAACCAAAAAAGAGAACTTTAGGCCTATCTCTCTTATGAACATTGACGCGAAAATACTTAATAAAATACTTGCAAACCGAATCCAAGAACACATCAAAGATATCATCCATCATGACCAAGTAGGCTTCATCCCAGGCATGCAAGGGTGGTTCAACATACGGAAATCCATCAATGTAATCCACTACATAAACAAACTGAAGGAGAAAAACCACATGATCATCTCCTTAGACGCCGAAAAAGCATTTGACAAAGTCCAACACCCATTCATGTTTAAAGTCTTGGAGAGATCAGGGATACAAGGCACATACCTAAACATAGTAAAGGCAATATATAGCAAGCCTATAGCTAACATCAAACTCAATGGAGAGAAACTTAAATCAATCCCACTGAAATCAGGGACAAGACAAGGCTGTCCATTGTCCCCATATCTCTTCAACATAGTACTTGAAGTCCTAGCCAGAGCAATAAGACAACTAAAGGAGATCACGGGGATACAAATCAGAAAGGAAGAGGTCAAAGTGTCACTATTTGCAGATGATATGATAGTATACATGAGCGACCCCAAAAATTCAACCAGAGAACTCCTTCAGCTGATAAACACTTTCAGCAAAGTGGCAGGATACAAAATCAACTCAAAAAAATCAGAAGCCCTCCTATATACCAAAGACAAAAAGGCTGAGAAAGAAATTAGGGAAACAACACCCTTCACAATAGCCACTAATAACATAAAGTACCTTGGTGTGACTCTAACCAAGCAAGTGAAAGACCTGTTTGAGAAAAACTTCAAGTCTCTGAAGAAAGAAATCGAAGAAGATATCAGAAGATGGAAAGATCTCCCGTGCTCTTGGATTGGTAGGATTAACATTGTGAAAATGGCCATACTGCCAAAAGCAATCTACAGATTCAATGCAATTCCCATCAAAATACCAACTCAATTCTTTACAGACCTTGAAAAAAAGATTCTCAGCTTCATATGGAGAAACAAAAAACCCAGAATCTCCAAAACGATCCTGTACAACAACAGATCATCTGGAGGTATCTCCATTCCTGATATCAAGCTGTACTACAGGGCAACAGTAATAAAAACTGCATGGTATTGGCATAGAAACAGAAAGGAGGATCAATGGAACCGCATAGAAGACCCAGAACTAAATCCACACACCTATGAATACTCGATATTCGACAAAGAAGCCAAATCCATTCAATGGAAAAAAGACAGAATCTTCAACAAATGGTGCTGGACCAACTGGATGTCTACATGCAGAAAAATGAAAATAGATCCATATTTATCACCCTGAACAAAACTAAAGTCAAAGTGGATCAAGGACCTCAACATAAAACCAGATACCCTAAATCAATTGGAAAAAAAAAGTGGGGAACAGCCTAGAACTCATTGGCACAGGAGACAACTTCCTGAACAGAACACCAACAGCACAGGCTCTAAGAGCAACAATCAATAAATGGGACCGCATGAAACTGAAAAGTTTCTGTAAAGCAAAGGATACCATCATCAAAACAAAACGACTGCCTACAGATTGGGAAAGAATCTTCACTAACCCTTTATCTGACAGAGGACTAATATCCAGTATATACAAAGAACTAAAGAAGCTGAAAAGCAGCAAACCAAGTAATCCAATTAAAAAATGGGGAACAGAGCTAAACAGAGAATTCTCGACAGAGGAATATCGAATGGCAGAAAAACACTTAAAGAAATGCTCATCCTCATTAGCCATCAGGGAAATGCAAATCAAAACGACCCTGAGATATCACCTGACACCCATCAGAATGGCCAAGATGAAAAACTCAAGCGATAACACATGCTGGAGAGGATGTGGAGAAAGGGGAACCCTCCTCCACTGCTGGTGGGAATGTAAACTGGTACAACCACTCTGGAAAGATATCTGGTGCTTTATAAGACAAATAGGAATAGTGCTTCCTCCAGACCCAGCTATACCACTGCTAGGTATATACCCAAAGTTTGTTCAAGTACACAAAAAGGACACTTGCTCAATCATGTTTATAGCAGCTCTATTTGTAATAGCCAGAACCTGGAAACAACCCAGATGTCCATCAACGCTGGAATGGGTACAGAAATTGTGGTATTTTTATACAATGGAATACTACTCAGCAATCAAAAAGGAGGAAATCATGAAATTTGCAGGCAAATGGTGGGATCTAGAAAAGATCATTCTGAGTGAAATATCCCAGAAGGAGAAAGACAAACATGGGATATACTCACTTATATAGATCTATAAGATATGATAAACATAATGAAATCTATACACCTAAAAAAGATAATCAATTGAGTGGACATGGGGTAAGATGATCAATCCTCATTTAGAAAGACAGATGGGATGTGCATTGAACGTATGACAGGAGTCTACTGAGCGCATCTGAAAGACTCTAACTAGCAGTGTTTTCAAAGCAAAGACTCATGACCAAACCTTTGGCAGAGTACAGGGAATCATAAGAAAGAAGGGGAGTTAGTCTGATGGGGAAAGGATAGGAGCTCCACAAGGACCAAATATATCTTGGCACAGGGTCTTTTCTGAGACTGACATTCAACCAAGGACCATGTATGGATATAACCTAGAACCTCCACTCAGATGTAGCCTGTGGTAGCTCAGTAACCAATTGGTTTCCCAAAGTGAGGGGAACAGGGACTATTTCTAACAGGAACTCAATGACTGGCTCTTTGGTCTCCCCACCCCCGAAGGGAGGAGCAGTCCTGTTAGGCCAGAGAGGAGGGCTTTGCAGCCAGTCCTGAAGATACCTGATAAAACAGGATCAGATGAATGGGGAGGAGGTCCCCCCTATCAGTGGACTTGGAAAGGGGCACGATGGAGATGAGGGAGGGAGGGAGGGACTGGGAGGGAATGAGGGATCGGGACATGGCTGGGATACAGAGTTAATAAAATGTAACTGATAAAAAATAAATAAATAAATAAATAAATTAAAAAAAAAAAAAGAAAATGAAGACACAACATACCCGAAATTGTGGGACACAATGAAAGCAGTGCTAAGAGGAAAGTTCATAGCACTAAGTGCCTTCAAGAAGAAATTCGAGAGAGCACATTCAAGCACCCTAATGGCTCACTTAAAAACTCTAGAAAAAGAAGCAGACACACCAAGAAGGAGTAGACGGCTGGAAATAATCAAACTCAGGGCTGAAATCAATCAATTGGAAACAAATAAAATAATTCAAAGAATCAATGAAACCAAGAGATGGTTCTTTGAAAAAATCAACAAGATCGACCAACCCTTAGCCAGGCTAACTAAAAGGGAGAGAGACACCACCCAAATCAACAAAATCAGAAATGAAAAGGGGGATATAACTACAGACACTGAGAAAATCCAAACAATCATTACTTCAAAAGTCTATATGCCACAAAATTTGAAAATCTAAAAGAAATGGACAATTTTCTTGATCGATGTGACTTACCAAAGCTGAATCAGGACCAGGTAAATCAACTAAACAGTCCTATATCGCCCAAAGAGATAGAAGCAGTCATCAAAAGTCTCCCATCCAAAAAAAGCCCAGGACCAGATGGCGTCAGCGCAGAATTCTACCAGACCTTCAAAGAAGAGCTAATACCAATTCTCTTCAAACTATTCCACAAAATAAAAACAGAAGGAATATTACCAAATTCATTCTATGAAGCCACAGTCACCTTGGTACCTAAACCTCACAAAGACTCAACAAAGAAGGAGAATTTCCAGCCAATCTCCCTTATGAACATTGATGCAAAAATACTTAATAAAATACTTGCAAACCGAATCCAAGAACACATCAGATATTATTTACTATGACCAAGTAGGCTTCATCCCAGGTATGCAGGGGTGGTTCAATATACGGAAATCCATCAATGTGATCCACCATATTAACAAACTGAAAGAATAAAACCACATGATAATCTCCCTAGATGCTGAAAAATCCAACATCCATTCATGTTCAAAGTATTGAAGAGATCAGGGATACAAGGCACATATCTAAACATAGTAAAGGCGATATACAGCAAGCCTATAACCAACATCAAACTGAATAGAGAGAAACTTAAAGCAATCCCACTGAAATCAGGGACAAGACAAGGCTGCCCACTCTCTCTATATCTCTTCAACATAGTGCTGGAAGTCCTTGCTAGCGCAATAAGAGTGTTGAAGGAGATCAAGGGGATACAATTTGGAAAGGAAGAAGTCAAATTATCACTATTTGCAGATGATATGATAGTATACGTGAGTGACCCCAAGAACTCTACCAGGGAACTCCTACAGCTGATAAACACCTTCAGCAATGTGGCCGGATACAAAATTAACTCAAAAAAATCAGTAGCCCTCCTGTATACAAAAGACAAAAGGGCTGAGAAAGAAATTAGGGAAACAACACCCTTCACAATAGCCACAAATGACATAAGGTACCTCGGAGTAACCCTAACCAAGGAAGTCAAAGACTTGTATGAAAAAAATTTCAAATCTCTGAAGAAAGAATTAGAAGAAGATATGAGAAGATGGAAAGATCTCCCATGCTCATGGCTTGGCAAGATTAACATAGTAAAAATGGCCATCTTACCAAAAGCAATCTACAGATTCAATGCAATGCCCATCAAATTACCAACACAATTCTTTACAGACCTGGAAAGAAAAATGCTCAACTTCATATGGAATAACAAGAAACCCAGAATTGCTAAAACAATCCTCTACAAGAAAAGATCTACCGGAGGTATCTCCATCCCTGATCTTAAGCTGTACTATAGAGCAACAGTTTTAAAAACTGCATGGTACTGGCATAGAAACAGAATGGTAGATCAATGGAACTGAACAGAGGACCCAGAAATAAACCCACACACTTATGGACACTGATATTTGACAAAGACGCCAAAACCATACAATGGAAAAAAGATAGCATCTTCAACAAAGGGTGCTGGTCTAACTGGATGTCTACATGTAGAAAAATGAAAGTAGATCAATACTTGTCACCCTGCACAAAACTGAAGTCCAAGTGGATCAAAGACCTCAACATAAAACCAGACACATTAAATCGGCTTGAAAAAAAAGTGGGAAGTACCCTAGATCAAATTGGTACAGGGGAAAACTTCCTAAACAGAACACCAACAGCACAGGCTCTAAGAGCAACAATCAACAAATGGGACCTCATGAAATTGAAAAGCTTCTGTAAAGCAAAGGACACCGTCATCAAAACAAAGTGACCGCCTACAGATTGGGAAAGAATCTTCACCAACCCTTTATCTGACAGAGGACTCATATCCAGTATATATAAAGAACTAAAGAAGCTGAAAAGCAGCAAACCAAGTAATCCACTTAAAAAATGGGGAACAGAGCTAAACAGGGAATTCTCTGTAGAGGAATATTGAATGGCAGAGAAGCACTTAAAGAAATGCTCAACCTCACTAGCCATTAGGGAAATGCAAATCAAAACAACCCTGAGATTTCACCTTACACCCATGAGAATGGCCAAGATCAAAAACTCAAGTGACAACACATGCTGGAGAGGTTGTGGAGAAAGGGGAACCCTTCTGCACTGCTGGCGGGAATGTAAACTTGTACAACCACTCTGGAAATCAATCTGGTGCTTTCTCAGACAACTAGGAATAGCGCTTCCTCAAGATCCCGCCATACCCACTCCTAGGCATATATCCAAAAGAGGCTCAAGTACACAATAAGGACATTTGCTCAACCATGTTTGTTGTAGCTTTATTTGTAATAGCCAGAAGCTGGAAACAACCCAGATGCCCCTCAACTGAAGAATGGATGCAGAAATTGTGGTACATCTACACAATGGAATATTACTCAGCAATGAAAAATAAGGAAATCATGAAATTTGCAGGTAAATCGTGGGACCTGGATAGGATCATCCTGAGTGAGCTGTCCCTGAAGCAAAAAGACACACATGGTATACACTCACTCATATAGACATACAACATAGGACAAACCCACTAAAACCTGTGCATCTAAAGAAACTAAACAAGAGAGAGGACCCTAACAAATATGTCCCATCCCCATCCGGAAAGGCAAAGAGGATGGACATCAGAAGAAGAAGAAAACAGGAAACAACCTAGGAACCTACCACAGAGTGCCTTTGAAAGCCTCTGCCCTTCAGACTATCAAAGCAGATGCTGAGCCTGAAGGGCAACTGTTGGGCAGAGTAGAATTTTACGTAAGAACTGGGAAATAGTAAGAGCTGGAGAGGATAGGGTCTCTACAAGGAGAGCAACAGAACAAGAAAATTTGAACACAGGGAACTTCCCAGAGACTCATACTCCAACCAAGGACTATTCATGGAGATAACCAGAACCCCTGCACAGATGTAGCCCAGGGCAGTTCAGAGTCCAATTGGGTTACATAGTAATGGGAAGAGGGACTGCCTCTGACATAATCTGATTGGCCTGCTCTTTGATCACCTCCCCTGGGGGTGAGCAGCCTTACCAGGCCATAGTAGAGGACAATGCAGCCAATTTTTATGTGAACCGATAGACTAAGATCAGAAAGGAGAGGAGAACCTCCCCTATGAGTGGACTTGGGGAGTGGCATGCAAGCAGAGGGAGGAGGGAGGGTGGGAATGGGAGGGGAGGAGGGAGGGGCTTATAGGGGGATGCAGAATGAATAAAGTGTAATTGATGAAAAATTTAAAAAAAAAGAAAAAGGGAAAAAATACTTTAAGAACCTTACATGACTTTCAAACTGGAGGAAAACATGGAGTTAGTCAATTGGCATGGAGCATGTCTCACCCCTGGGGGCAATGGTCTCCTGAACCTACTCAGACCTCGGACACCACCACTGCTAGTTCTAGAACTGATGCAGGATGTTCCAACGAGGGGGTTAAGGCTTCTCATAATATTTTCTATAAGCCCACACCTGTTTGTTTATATCCCCCATTTTATTCATTATTAGCCAGATAGAGCCAAGTAATTGTGGTAATGATACTTGTTTTTTTTGCCCAATGCTGGAATGCTAGTAAATTTTGGTATGCCCTGGCTGTCAATGCAAATATGCTGCACTTTGTATAGCATATAACATGAGAATTTTTCCTGTGCTGCAAATCTGTCTAAACAATTGTCGAGCTATATTTTAGGTAATTGGACTGGAGAATTCGATACTACGATGGAACAGCTGAGAGTGGCCGTTGTCACGGTAAATTCTACCAGAGTGGACGCAGGACTAGCCAGAGGATTATCATCATGGATTGCTGCAGCCATGAATCATCTGAAGGAATGGGCGGGCATGGGAGCATTAGCAGGCCTTCTGGTGTTGGTCTCCTTGGTTTGCCTGTGGTATATATGCAAGATTAGAGTCGCACATCAGCATAATGCAGTCATGACCATTCAGGCCTTTACAGCCATTGAAGCAGGACAGTCTCCCCAAGCATGGTTGGCTACCATAAAAAGCCGAAATGTTATGCTCAGGATGTGAGGCTAAGCACTGCACTCAGGGTCAGCCGCTTTGGACCCAGAGAAAAGCATGTCTGATTGCATGCGGGTTGATGCCCCAGGTCCCGCCTCTGAGAAAAAGGTATTGGATGGGTCTGATGCTCTTTGGGTGGATGACACCTAAATGAACATCTGTACAAAGTCCCAATTTATTTCTAATATCAGAGATCAGACCTCTACTCTTGCCTGATGCATCTAAAACAAAAAGGGGGAAGTTTAGAGAGCTGCGGAATGCTGTGCCTTCAAGATGGAGCTGGTTTCTGCCTTCCACCTTCCCGATGGTGAGTGCTCTCTGTCACGAGCAAGTCCACATTTGGCTAAGGCTGAAGATCTGGCTTACTTCCATGTACGTGGACCTATCTGCATTGCCCACGTGGCACGCTGGGATTGGCTACCCAGAGGCTATTTAAGCTGTGGGCTGGCTTTCCCCAGGGTCAGATGATTGTTCACGGTTCCTGAATAAACTGCATTAAAAAAAAATAAAATAAAAATAAAATGAGACTTGTCATTTTAGTCTAATAGGAAACAAAATTTATGTTAACTAAGAGGTTTTATATTTTTTTTTTCCTTTCTTTAACCTATACCATGTGGCCAAGATGATGGAGTCATATCATTTGGTTACCTTTTAAACATATGTGTTTATAGACCTTATAAACACATATATATCCTAAACAAGAGTTTAGATATAACTTTAAAATATATCCAATTATTTTTTATCTATAACGTGGACATATAAAGCATATTAACCATTAAGATCAGTCAAAAATGAACATATAATGGCCATATATTTAAACAGACAAATAAAACTCTTTTTTACTGGATTCAGCTGTAATTTTAAGCATTATAGTCAAGAGTGGCCCAATATCAGCACAAAGCTTAATATAACCAGTTAAGTTTGCTTTAGCTCCATAGCTGTTTTACAGGCTGGATTAGCATTCTCAAAAACCAGTTGCTGCACAAAAGGAAGTCCACTCTGAGTGAATACCCTCTTTGTGTTATATTAAAATTAGCATTATTATTACTATTACTATTATTATTATTACCAATATTTTTAACATTTAACTTTTCCAGTTTTTTTAACAATTGAACCTGTTCTCTTTTTTATTAATATTTTGAAAAATAATTTTATACATTCACTTGTATCCTAGCTGTAGCCTCCCAATCCTCCCTTTCCTTCCTCATCTCCTCCCTGCCCCCTTCTGAGTCCACTGAGAGGGGGTGTCCTCCTCTCCTTCCATCTGGCCCTAGCTTATCAAGTATCTTCAGGATGGTTGCAATGTCCTTATCTGTGGCCTAGCAAGGCTGCTCCTCCCTCGGGGGGGAGGGGAATCTCAATGAACCAGACATTGAAATCATGTCAGAAACAATTCCTGTCCTCCTTACTAGGGAACCCACTTGGCAAAGCAGATGCTGAGACCCACAACCAAGCCTGTTGCAGAGTGTAGGGAATCATATGAAGGAAGGAGGAATTAGTATAACCTAGAGGGGACAGAGAGCTCCACAAGATCCAAATATATCTGGGCACAGGGGTCTTCTCTTAGACTGTTTATCCAACCAACGACCATGCATGGGTATAACCTACAACCCCTGCTCAGACATAGCCCATGGTAGCTCAGAACCTGTTACCTTTTTAATTGGGTTTTCTCTTGGAGAACAGTAATATCTTCCTGGAGTGATCCCGTGCCACCTGCACATGTAGCAGAGAAAGCCATGGGGGCGAAAGGCACAGGAGGCCAGTCTGAATTACGGTACTCGGTAGCTTCTTTCTCTGACTTCGTTTCATCTTCACTACCTAGCTAGTCTCCTAAACCATTCTTTTTCCTCTAATTATACAAATCTGTTTGTGCTCCCTTATGAACATTTGAATTAAACTTAGAAGTACTTTTTTTTCTGCCTGTTTGGCTGCTCTAATTTTCCAGAGTAACTCTTTAGCTTGTGAGAATATTTTTTTAATTTTAATTTTATATTTAACTCTCATGTCGGGGTTTCAGAGCATTTCTAATTAGCGCCCATAAAAAAAAAGTTCTAACAGGTACCTTCTCATGACCATTATTAGTATAATAATCTTGCAATCTTTTTTATAGCTTCTCCAAGTTTTCAGATTGATGGTACCTACTTCTGGAAACTAGAAGCAAACTTCATTTACATATTAAAGGCATTAGGGAGTTTATCCCAGTTCCTCATGTTTTTTTTAGCATTGACTTTAAAGTTCTCATTAACAACTCTTTGTTATTGCTTTGCCCCCTGATTGTGATGCTTCTCTACCTTTGTCTCCGCATGATGGGCAGTCCTCAGGAAACACTTTCACCTTGGCATCCAGAGCTCCAAACACCAGAGTTCTTTACTGAATCCCTCATTTATAAAGTCCCATTTTTGTTAACTTCTTGCAAATGAGCTCTGACGGAGTCCACAGAATCCTTAGTACTTTCATTCCAAAGTACTTAGTACTTTAAACTCCATCCCACATAGCTAAATTTAAACTTGCACTTTCTGGAAACCAAGGACAAAAAGAAGTCTACCTGATTCAAAAAGTCTTGCAGAGTTTTTATTTTAAAATATATTCCTTGTGTTAAGAATCTATTTGAGGGATCTGATAAATCCCATCCTGCTAGTTCCCTGACCCTGATGGCCACCCAACTCTACCTTAGTCAGTTGCTTCACTCATGCTCCTGTAGTCAGTATCACTGGCCTCAGCCCGTGTTCTCAACCTCAGTTTCCTGGGGTTTCAGCTCCATCTGTCACCGGCCTGCAGTGACACCTGAATACCACCAAAGTGAGGGCTGGGGAGAAAGAGAAAAAGCAACACAAAGAAGGGCACCAAGTCTAACCGCGGATCAAGGTGTCAATTTAATAATGGTAAAATTAACACTTATATAGCAAAAAAGTACCAGCAGTTTCTCATGGCAGCTTGACCAAAACATATAAGAGCTCACTCAAGGTTACACAGAACCTGCTGTCTGTCTGGTTACCATGGTTGCATGGAATTTATTGTCTAGTTCTCAGGGTCTGAGCCCTTTGCTGTAGGATTTCCAGGGTCAGTCTCTGAGACACCAAGCTTTAGATTAGAACCAGGGCCAATAGGCCAAATTCCACTGCTCAGAGGCTCACCCCAATTCTCCATTAACTCCAAATGGTGAAAGACCAAAAGATAAGCAGCGATTGTTAACACTATGTAGAGTAGGCGCGGTATAGCAAGAGCTACCTCGCTGCATTCTTTCCCGCCTTCAGGTTCCGGGTGGGTATGTGACTGGGCTCACAATCTGCCTCCCCGCCTTCCCTGTTCTGGGTACATGACTTAACTACGGCTTTGTTCAAACCACCCAATCAGACCCCTGTAACTATGCTTCTCGCTTCTGTAACAGCGCCTCCTGCTCCCGAGCCCTATAAAAACCCGTCACCCCAACCGAGAGGCGCGCAAGTCCTCCGATAGGCTTGGTCGCCCCGGGTACCCGTGTATCAAAATAAACCTCTTGCGGCTTGCATCCGAAGGCTGGTCTCGCTGTTCCTTGGGAAGCGGGGTCTCCCCGTCTAGATAGGCTCCTGGGAGTTTTTCAATGGGTTGCCATAATTAATCACTACCTACTGCAAACACGTTTCTGATGATGGTTGAGAGCTACATTAATGTATGTTTTAAAAGGTATGCATTTACAGTGCAGATTAATAGTATAATGATTTAGCTGAGAATGATAGTAAGTTCTGTAATATAATCTAGGCACTACCCAGCCTATGATCTGACAGCCATGGCTTCTTAGCTTAAATTACAGTACCATTAATTAGTTATATCTTACAGAAAAGTTCTTAAATCTAAGCAGAAAGTGATTAATTACTCCTAGAAAAAATTTGGTGGCATTATTGCACTAAGAGCATATATTGCCAAGCTGATCATGATTGCAATTTGCAATGATCACAGAAGGGTAAAATACCATAAATAAAGTATAAGAACTCATATCCTTTGAAAATTTATTAGCCATAAGCACATTAAAATGTAGCAAATAGATACATCTGATTCAGACATAAAGAAAAAAGAAAAAATTGAAAAGAAGGATACTCCAACTGGGTATGGTAAAGGAAAGTAATACAAAAGTAAGGAAGGACAAAAAACACCAAAGTTGTTTGATGAAACCTTAAAGAGACTTTGATTATTTGACTAACATTTTAAAGAAAATACAAAATACTAAATCTCTTATATTAATAATTAAATATATAATGCTTTGATTTATTAACTAAAATTTAATAATTAAATTAACAAGCTCCAGCACCAGGCCTAAGAAATACTTCAAATGATTGGTCAGGGAAGGAATATCTGTAAAGGTGTAATAAGTGTAATAAGTGGCATTCACATATTGGTGGTAACCAATAGCTGTCATATTGGAATTAAGGCCTATCTCTCAGGGAAATCATGCCTACCCAATTTCCTTGGTGTGGTAAAGTCATGATATCATAAGAGAGTCAACTAGGCCACTTTGCTTGTCCACAGTAATTTTTAACTGCATTCTAAATCTTATCCTATGACCAATAACAAATGAAGATACCACCATAAGAACAAAACAAAACAAAACAAAAAAACAAACCTTTTTACAACAGAGACTGTTTTACAGAGAACTACAACTGGATACAATGCAGAAATCAATGCACTGTTGGAAGCTCAGCTCAAATAGAAACATCTACATCATAGTCCCTGTATCTTTGGCTCAGGGAACATGACTGAAGAGGGAGTCAAGGTGTCTTCTGTATAATTGTCTGTCATAGAAGTGGCTGCATGGCTGGAGAGATCTCTCACAGGTTAAGAGTACTGGCAATTCTTCCAAAGGTCCTGGGTTCAATTCCTAGCAACCGGATGGTGGCTCACAAGCATCTATAATGAGATCTGTTGCCCTCTTCTGTCATACAGGATGCAGCCAAAACATTGTATACATAATAAATAAATAAATCATAAAAAAAGAAGTGGCTGCACAGACAAGACCTAATAATATCAATAGACATGTTAAAGCAGAAGAGAGAAAATCTTATAAAGTTATAATCCTAGAGAAAGAACAACCAATCACTACTGAGAAAGCACACACATACACACACACACACACACACACACACACACACATATATATATATATATACACAGACACGTATACCAATAGACATGCTGATACAAAGGAAGGCAAATCTTATAAAATAAAGTAGTTTTTATTAATTTATTATAATAAATATAGTAAATTAACATATATAATAAAAAGAAGTTATCAGTTTTATAATGAGAGGGTATTGAAGATTTTGGAGGGAGAGATCTTTGGACCTAGACACATATTTGTCATGGTTTTCTGAAAATTTCTTTTTCTCACTGGACATAAAAGATAACTGCTGAAATGTAGAAAATATTACTAAGACATCAGGAAAGATAAATGAACATTTAAAAAAATGAAGAAGATACAACATACAAAAATAAAAATATCTTAAAAATAACAAATTCTTAAATGCATAAAAATTATGAAAATAAGTTAGTATCTAGGAATGCACACTAGCATGTATGGGGACCTGGGTTTGATCCCTAGCACCAGTAAAAACAATATAAATACATGACCTTATTGACTACATTTCAGAATCTCAAAAAATAAAATAACTCAATAAGTTCCTCTGTTACAATATCAGTAATTGATTATGCCACTCATTCTGTCAAGACAATGCATGACCAGTTTATGAGTTTTTAGTTTCACAGAAATATTTAGGTATGGAACCAAAATGCTTAGCATAAATGTACCAACTTTTTAATTTAAAACCAAACAAACAAAACCTCATAAAGTCTTTATGTAAATAGACAAGTAATTAAAGACAATACTTGGGAACAAGAATGGCAACAGAGGGTATATTGAGTCATCTACCATTCACCACTCAGGACTGCCTTTGCCTCAAAATGAGGACAACTTGTATTACAAACTATCAAACAGCAACTGTTTATTGGTCAAGATGCCTTCAAGGTTTGCATAGATTACTAATAAAAGAAAGGTAGTAAAAGATATCAAATAATGTAGTTCTATAACAAAAAATATTTGTGTACATAGGTGCATAAACACTGAATAATAATCTCTTGTTTGTGTATATCAGCCTTCATATGTATGTAAATAAATACATGCCAAATTACTTTCAATGGCTAGCAGATAATAGAAAGATTTAATCAGAATAAGAAATAAGGATTGGAAGAAGATTAAAGAAGGTATTTACCAACTTGGTGTACATTCATAAATAAATAAGTATTTCATCCACTAAAATACATTTTATGGTATTTTTAGTCAGGGACAATGCTTGTGCAGACTACCTCAGACTCTGCTACTGTATATTCAGAGGCTCAGTTATTTACATTTTGGTGAATAAAGCCATGGAATTTGACTACAGGGAAGAGAAGATTTGATATATTCCTGACTTTTCTCAGGTGGTCTGAAATGTTTGATTTTGTAAACCTTGTTTCACTTGCTTGAAAGCATTTTGTTTTCCTTCTTAATTTTGGTCTTAAGCAGACTGTCAGTTTTATAGGTAAGCTGAGAAAAGCTCACAGCAAGAATGACAAGCCAGATTTTGCATTAATTAAGAAGCTGAAAAAATATTTACAAACTACATTTGAATTTCCTCAAAACTTTTCCTTGGAGCTCACTCTGATAGTACACATGTATAAAAATATTAACTGGCACCTAAAGTATTGTACAACAAGAATCAGTACAAAGCCTTTTTACAGTCAAAATGGAGATAGATGAGTATCACAAGAAGTACAATACTTCAAGATACTGCCTCATATGACAATTAGGAATATAAATCTCAAACCAAAGGTCAAAATCAATAGGTGATTGAGCTTCCTTTTCAAAGAAAAGCCATCACAAAAGAAGTACCTGTGTGCCAAATTGAACTTCTAAATAAGGAAGAACTTAACTCTAATACAACATTTTGTTTAATAATGTAAATTAACTGTCTTCTCATATCTTCAATTGAAAATGAGTTTGGACATTCCATAATCTTCTCTTTCATTCTGTAGGTGATACACTGAAGACTGAAATATCAAGTAAGGGAACATGTTTGTGACCCTTAAATTTTATTCAGAATTATATTTATCCTATAAAACCCTTAATCTCATTCATAGACCCTAAAGGACTGACTTGAAAACCAACCTGCAGATGTGCTGTGACTGAAATCCCCTCTCAGATCAACATAATGACCAGAAAAGCTCCATTATTTTCTTTGTTCCTATATTCTGTGTTGTGATTACCTTTTCTCTTTCTGGCAAATGTTAAACCAAGTCCCCTAGCTGTAGGATATTTTGCCATGAAGAGCTACAACTCATCATAAACTGGGAAACCTCTAGTTTGCATTAGGTGTTAGTAGCATCCAGTGGATACAACTGTGTGCATTTAAAATAGAACAAGGAAATGTGGTTTCATTATAACAAGCTGCTGAATTATTTACACCAATAAAAATTTATCTTCTAGAGTCTCCTGAAAAGGAATTACCCTCTTGGTATGCACAATTGTTGTCTGCAGTGAAATAAGGATGCTCAGTGCTGTCAGCTTAGAGGCACCACAGAAACAGCCAAATGATTCTCTGTACTCTCATTGTCTTTTTGTGTTTAGGAAAGGGAATTTGAAGAAATTAATGCTTAGTCAAACTGAAAATAATGAACACAGTGTGATATTCCATGTCTGAAAGGTTTTTGCATATGACATGGTTGTAAGTAATAGTAACAATCTCAAAGTCTATTTGTAAACATTGAAATGATCATGACAATGAATGAAGATCTTAATTATGAGAATATTTGTTTTACCTGTATGTGTCATGGCACACTAGACAAGAATTAAGTTTGAAGATTAGATAATGTAGGTTTATATTTTAAGAAGGCGATAAAGAGAATGAAGACATGATCAGCCAGTAAGAGCATGAACAGCTCTTCCAAAGGACCCGAGTTTGATTACCCAGATCTATATTTGGCAGCTTACAGCTACCGATATGTCTAGATCTAGGAAATATGGCCTACTTGGAGACTTGCATCTACATACCCTTCCATACACAAATACATACATATATGTAATTAAAATTAAATAAAATCTTATGGGAAAAAAAAGTCCTGAGTCCTTAAATGATCACAGATATATGATAATTCTCCTTCACACTCATAAAAACTTACACATAGAGATATTATTTAGGAAACAAGATGCTTAAGATGAAGGAATCACACAGACCAGTATCACAAAATGTGAGATCCATTAAAAAATAATATATTAGGAGTAATATATACAAGATCTAGTGTACTAATGAAGTTAAGTAAGAGGAAGATTCAGTTTTGATCTAACAAATGAGCAAAGAACGGGAGGGACAGAAAGAGCTAATGAGTTCAAAGTATAGCTTTCACTGTATTTCTCATTGAATATTATTCAGTAATTAATCTGCATAAGGGAAGAAATTGTTAAAATGAAGATTTAGAATAGTTGGTTGTGAGCATTTTTTATAATTATTTTCCTTGGTTAATATCTAATATGTGTTACCAACTAAAATATAGTACTTAAATAGATTAATATATCTTACCATTCCTTTTATTGTCTTGCTTTAGGTAATACTATTAAATTTGGGTATTGGGTAGGTCCAATGATAACTATTGAGCTAAATGTTCAAATATGACCCTTCTTTATTTTTAAATTTATTTATTTTTTATTAATTATAGTTTATTCACTTTGTATCACAGCTCTAGCCCTCATTCAGGTACTCTCTTAATCACACCCTCCTTCCCTAATCTCCTACCATGGCCCTTCCCAAGTCCACTGATAAGGGAGGTCCTGCTCCCCTTCCCTCTGACCCTAGCCTATCAGTTCTCATAAAGACTGACTGCATTGTAATCCTCTGTGGCCTGGTAAGGCTGCTCCCCACTCTGGGGAGAGATGATCAAAGAGCCAGCCACCGAGTTCATGTCAGAGGCAGTAGCTGTTAGCATTACTAGGGAACCTATTTGGAGGCTGAGCTGCCATGGGCTACATCTGTGCAGGGATTCTAGATTATCTCCATGCATGATCTTTGACTGGATTATCAGTCTCAGAAAAGACCCCTTTGATGAGATTTTTTTTAGTTCTCTTGCTTTTTTGTGGAGCTCCAAGCCCTTCCAGGTTTTTTTTTTAATTTTTTTTATTTATTAAAATTTATTCACTTTGTATCCCAGATGTAGCCCCTCCCTTTCCCCTCTCAATTCCTTCCTCCCTCCCTCTTCTCCCATGCCTCTCTCCAGTCCACTGATAAAGTCCTCTTCTTCTTCCATCTGAACCTAGCCCATCAGGTATCATCAGGACTAGTGACATTGTCTTCCTCTTTTGCCTGGTAAGGCTGAATCACCCTCAGGGGGAAGTGATCAAAGAGCCAGCCAAGGAGTTCATGTCAGAGGCTACACCTGTGCAGGAGTTCTAGGGTATCTCCATGAATGGTCCTTGGTTGGAGTATCAGTTTCAGAAAAGAACCCTTTGCCCAGATTTTTGGTTCTGTTGCTCTCCTTGTGGAGATCCTGCCCCTCCAGGACTTTCTATCTCCCCCTTTTTTCAATGATTCCCTGCACTCTGCCCAAATTTTGGATATGAGTCTCAGCATCTGCTTTGATACCTGCTGAGTAGAGTCTTTCAGAAGCCCTCTGTGGTAGGCTCCTGTCCTGTTCCTTGTTTTCTCCCTCTTCCAATGTCCATCCCATGTGTCTTTCTAAGTGAGGATTGATCATCTTACCCAGGGTCTTCTTTTGTGCTTAGCTTCTTTAGGTGTACAGATTGTAGTATGTTTATCCTATATTATATCAACTTGAAAGTGACTATGTGCCTTGTGTGTCTTTCTGCTTCTAGGATCGCTCACTCAGGATGGTCTTTTCTACTTCTCACCATTTGCCTCCAAATTTCATGATTTCCTTGCTTTTAATAGCTGTGTAGCATTCCACTATAGAAATGTACCACAAATTCTGTATCCATTCTTCAATTGAGGGATATCTGGATTGTTTCCAGAGTCTGGATATTATGAATAAAGTTGCTACAAACATCGTTAAACAAATATCCTTATTGTATACTTGAGCATATTTTGGATATATGCTTAGGAGTGGAACAGCTGAACCTTGAAATAGCACTATTCTTAACTGTTTGAAAAAGCACTGGACTGATTTAAAAAGTACTTGTACAAGTTTACATTCCACCAGCAATTGAAGAGGGTTTCCCTTTCTCCACATCCTCTCCAGCAAGTATTGTCACTTGAGTTTTTGATTGTAGCCATTCTAATGGGTGCAAGGTGAAATCTCAGGGTCTTTTGGATTTGCAGTTCCCTAATGACTAAACTGTAGAGCATTTCTTTAAGTGTTTCTCTGCTATTTGATATTCCTCTGTTGAGAATTCTGTTTAGCTCTGTACCCCATTTTTTAAATGATTAACTTAATTCATTTGTGACTTTTTAACTTTTTGAGTTTGGTATATATTCTGGATATTAGCCTTCTGTCAGATATAGGGTTGGTGAAGGTCCTTTCCCAGTATGTAGGCTGTTGTTTTCTTCTGATGAAAGTGTCCTTTGCTTTACAGAAGCCTTTCTGTTTCATGAGGTCCCATTTATTGATTGATGAATTTAGAGACTATGGTGTGGGTATTCTGTTCAGGATGCTCTCTCCTGTGCCAGTGCCTTCAAGGATCTTCCCTTCTTTTTTTTCTAACAGATTTAGTGTGTCTGCTTTATATTGAGGTCTTTGATCCAATTGGACTTTAGTTTTGTGCAGGGTAATAAATATTGATATATTTACATTTTTCTGCATGTAGACATCCAATCCACCAGCACCATTTGTTGAAGATGCTGTCTTTTTTCCATTGTATGGTTTGCTTTCTTTGTCGAAAATCAAGTATCCATAGTTGTGTGGGTTTATTTCTGCATGTTGTATTCAAGTCCATTGAGCCACCTTTCTGTTTCTTTGGCAGAATCATGCAGTTTTTATTATTATTATTATTATTATTATTATTATTATTATTATTATTACAGCTTGAGATCAGGGATGGAGAAACTTCCAGAAGAGGTGTTTTGTACAAGATTGTTTTAGCAATTCTGGGTTTATGTTTGTTTTTGTTTTTGTTTTTGTTTTTTTCATATGGAATTGAGAATTCTTCTTTCAAGTTCTGTAAAGAATTATGTTGATATTTTGATGGGAATTGCATTGAATCTGTAAATTGCTTTGATAGGATGGCCATTTTCACTATGTTAATCATACCTATCCATGAGCATGGAAGATATTTCCATCTTCTCATATCTTCTTTGACTTCTTTCTTGAGAGACTTGAAGTTTTTTCCAAACAGATCCTTCACTTGCTTGGTTAGAATCACAAGGAATTTTATGTTATTAGTGGCTATGATGAAGGGTGTGGTCCCCCTAATTTCTTTCTCAGCCCTTTTATCTTTTGTATTCAGGAGGGCTGCTGATTTTTTTGAGTTAATTTTCTTACCATTACTTTTTAAACATATGCAAAATAAAACAATAAGATAAAAAGAAAAGAGCGAAATAACTGAAAAATGAGAAATAAAAATGTTATTTGCCTATAATATTATTGTCTACGAATGAAGCAATAAGATAATAATCCCAGAACTAAAAATGGATTACAGCATAACTGTGAGACTCAAGGTAGAACTTTTGGTATATCAACAATAAATAAGTTGAATTTAATATTAAAATATAATAACATTTACCTCAGCACTTTCAAATGAACATGTAAGTATATGTCTAAGAAAATGAGATTATATATTCTATATTCTTCCATATGTGTTAAAAATCTTGAAAAGTTATAATTGAATAAATTAAAAAGAAATTAATCAAATAGATAGATCCTGCTCATGCTAGGAATAATCTCAGTAGAGTCAAGATGTCATTCCTTACCCAACTTTAGCCTTAGAGTCAATATTAAGTCAATCACCTAACGGTTTTAATATTTCTAGGAGATAACAGTTAACAATGCAGATAATACTGTATTTGTAATGGCATTTTTAGATGTTAAATGAAGACATGATTTATGAAAGAAAAAGTAATCAATAACATAAAAGCTTCTTCTCTATAGTGTTAAAAGAATGAGAAACAAGCTATGAGACCAACAAAAACATAAATAATAGTGTCTAATGCAGTATTGTTATCAATAGTATGCAAATACATTAACATTTAGCAAGAATAAAATGAAAATATTAATTTAAAAAAAGCATGGCTAACATCAAACTGTGGGCCCCAACAGAAAACCAGACAAATCAATCTGTTGGAATAAATATTAAGGAAAATCCTTGAACCCACTGGTACAAGAGATAGAAGACCAAAAGCTCAGTCTCTAAGATCAAGAGTTAATAAATAGACCTTCTAAAACTGAAAAACTTCTTCAAAGCAAAGAACACTGTAAACAAAACTAAACAATGGCCTACAGACTGGTGATAGATTTTCATCAACCTTATATCTGATAGAGGGCTAGTATTCAGAATATATTTTAAAAGTCAAGAAACTAGACACCAACAAACCAAGTAATCCAATTAAAAATGGGGTACAGAGCTAAGTAGAGAATTCTCAACAGAGGAATATAGAATGGCAGAGGAACACTTAAAAAATGCTCATCATACTTAGTCATCAGAGAAATGCATATCAAAAAACTCTGAGATTCCATCTTAGAATGGCTAATATAAAAAAAAACAACAAAAAACAACAACAAAAAAAAAACAAGACACAACACATGCTAGAGAGTATGTGAAGAAAGGGGAACACTCCTCCACTGCTGGTGTGAGTTCAAACTTGTTCAACCACTTTGAAAATCAATCTGGAACATTCTCAGAAAGTTGGGAATAGCACTACCAGCTATACCACTCCTGGGCATATACCCAAAAGATGCTCCACCATTCAACAAGGGCATTTGCTCAATCATGTTCATGGCAAATGTATTTGAAATAGATAAAGAAATTGTGATACATTTCCACAATGGAATACTACTCATTCCTTCAGATGATTCATGGCTGCAGCAATCCATGGTGATAATTCTGTGGCTAGTCCTGCGTCCACTCTGGTAGAATTTACTGTGATAATGGCCACTCTCAGCTGCTCCATGGTAGTATCGAATTCTCCAGTCCAATTACCTAAAATATAGCTCGACAATTGTTTAGACAGATTTGCAGCACAGGAAAAATTCTCATGTTGTATGCTAGTGACACAAAGTCCAGCATACTTTCATTGACAGCCCGGTTAAGCGATTTGCCATAGGGTATCAATTTGCTCCTGCACGAGGTCAATCCTCTGATTGAACACCATCAAGCCTCCTTTTAGTTGAGCATTAATTCCTTTTTGTACATCTAAGGCATGAGCTACATTGGCTAAAAGATTATTCAGGGTCTGAGCAGTCTGCACAGTATGACTCATGGCTAATGCCACGGTGGTTGCTCCAACAGCCGCCAATGAGATGGCAGTAACAGTGGCGGCTGTAGTTCCAAGATCCCCTTTCTGTCTGAAGAGAGTCATAGCGTGAGGGGCATCAACGGGCACAGGCACCCAGCGAGGCCAGCGAGTAACCAGGGCATACCTAAATTCACTAGCATTCCAGCATTGGGCAAAAAAGCAAGTATCATCACCACAATTACTTGGCTCTATCTGGCTAATAATGAATAAAAATGGGGGATATAAACAAACAGGTGAGGGCTTATAGGAAATATTATGAGAAGCCTTAACCCCCTCTTTGGAACATCTTACATCAGTTCTAGAACTAGCAGTGGTGGTGTCCGAGGTCTGAGTAGGTTCAGGAGACCATTGCCCCCAGGGGCAAGACATGCTCCATGTAAATTGACTAACTCCATGTTTTGCTCCACTTTTGAAAGTCATTTAAGGTTCTTAAATTATTCCCCCCCCTTTTTTTAATTTTTCATCAATTACACTTTATTCATTCTGCATCCCCCTATAAGCCCCTCCCTCCTCCCCTCCCACTCCCACCCTCCCTCCTCCCTCTGCATGCATGCCACTCTTTTTTAAATAAAAAGAACATATCTAAAGATATTTCTTATAATTCAAAATGATTGATAAGAGACATTCCACTGAAATAGATAAAACACTAAGTGAAATAAGCTTTATTTTATACTGAATATCATGTAGTCAAAAAAGGCAGAATTAGGAAAAAGCCTGGAAACTTGAGTGGGGTAATGATTCTTCTGATAGGATACTAAGACAAAGGGTGTTGCCAGGAGACTGAGGACTTATGTCACTGCTGGGAGAGAAGTTTCCAGGCTTTTTCCTATATTGTCTTCTTTATTTTATTTACCTCTATGATCCATTTTATGTTACAGTTCTGTGAAAAGTGTCAAGTTTGTGTCATTTCATTTTTGGCATGTAAATACACAGTTCTCCTGGGACCACTAATAGAAACATCATCTTTCTATTCAGCATTTCTTTGCAACACATCAGAACTCCACAGGTGTGGCTCAGTGTCTTGCCTTCCAGTCTGCTTCATCCATGTCCTGTATATCTCACAAGCCAAGGCCACATTGCCTTGATTATAACAGCATGATAATAAAGTTTTGAAGCTGAAAAAAAAAGGCAGAATTAAAGATGACTCATTCATTCAACAAAAATGTATTATTGCTTATATATTGATACAGATAAAAGGTCTAGCAATTTAGCTTTCTGTGAAGCTATTGTAAAGAACATTAATTCAAGATAATAAGAAAGAAATACCATAACACGCATAATTTTATAATGTACTTACTACCGAGGAAAAAGAAAGAAAATAAAACATAATCTGAATCTAAAGAACCACTAGGAGTTAGGTCCATAGTATTGGGAAGGTCTTGTTTCAAAAACAGTATCACATTAAAAAGTGAGAAAAATATATGATCCTAGCCTATCACATGTCATCAGGACTGTCTGGATCCTCTTTCTAATTGGCTATTTAGGCTACCTTGCCAGGGGGGAAGTGATCAAAGAGCTGGCCTGATAGTTAGGGAGGAGGATCTCCCTATCAGTGGACTAGGGAAGGGACAAGACTGCGAAAGGGAGGGAGAGTGTGACCAGAAGGAGAGGAAGGAGGGGACTACAGCCATGATCCAAAGTGAATAAATTGTAATAAATAATAATAATAAAAGTAACCTTTGTAACAATAAAAAATTCAACAAAAAGTAAGAGAATAATGTGTATCTAGATACAGTGAAAATTTCAATATGATTGAATGAACTAATGCTTTAATGTGAATTATGACATATAAAATAAAGAGGAAGACAGTTATTTATTATCAGTTATTTCTCAGCAAAGCTTTCTATGTGTATTTTATTATGGTACAAAGTATAAGTTAATAGAGTGAGTAAAAGAAGGAAGCCTTAGACACTAAAAGTACTCTGATTCTGCAGCACTCTCCCAAAGCTACAAAGAGCCTATTGGCAAACTCTAGTCAGAGAAATTAAACAATAAGATGTAAACTGTAGAAAAAAATTCGCAGCAACAGCAGATACTCCTCAGAAGACAGTATAGGTAATTCACATGAGCCATACTAAGGACTCCTGGATGCAGCAAAAGAAATATGACTGAGGGTGCATGTGTACAGTGGACCCTTGAGTTGCAAAGTATACATTTTATTTCATTTTTTTAAATTTTTTATTTTTCTTATTAATTACATTTTGTTAACTCTGTATCCCAGCTGTATCCCACTCCCTCATTCCCTCCCAATCCCACCCTCCCTCCCTCATCTCCTCCCTGCCCCTTTCTAAGTCCACTGATAGGGGAGGACCTCCTCCCCTTTCATCTGACCCTGTTTTATCAGTTATCTTCAGGACTGGCTTCAAAGTCCTCCTCTGTGAACTAACAGGACTGCTCCTCCCTTGGGGGATGGGGAGATCAAAGAGCCAGCCATTGAGTTCCTGTTAGAAATAGCCCTTGTTCCCCTTACTATGGGAAACCAATTGGTTACTGAGCTACCACGGACTATATCCAAGCAGAGGTTGTAGGTTATACATGGTCCATACATGGTCCTTGGTTGAGTATCAGTCTCAGAAAAGACCCTGTGCCCAGATATATTTGGTCCTTGTGGAGCTCCTATCCTTTCCACATCATACTAACTCCCCTTCTTTCATACGAATCCCCGTACTCTGCCTAAGGTTTGGTTATGAGTCTTAGTATCTGCAAAGCATACATTTTAATATGTTCACTGGCTTGCCTGAAAATAGGACTTGTACCCAACTCTTTTCTGCTTATGTATCCTACTGAAAATTATAACACTTTCTTCTATGATAGTTTTGGATCTATCATGCAAATGTATCCTGGGAGAGAAAAAGAGAAGGGCAGCCCATAATACATCATTATACCAAGATTAAACATAATATCGTTTATTTCTTAAATTTTACATTTAATATTTTAGCTTAATGTGTGACTAGAATTAATTACGCTAACCAAATCTATAGAAGACAAAACTACAGAAAAAAAAGGCAAATTATTCACACAGTAATAACTGATGCAGTATAGGTGCTTAAAGACCATAGTGCAGAATGGACTAATTACATATTTCTGATTTGGTTTTATAATGCCCTGTGTTATAATCATTAAGACTGTGTATTTCTACAAGTATCTACTTCCTATAAGTAAAAGACATTCATACCTCTAATCATAAAAGTAAGGTAGAGACTAATAGTGGACTTTCAACCATCACTTCTGCCCTTCATGTGTGCATAAATAAGAGCCCACACACGTACAGAAATGTTCTTACACACAAATGCAAATATACATACACACAGAATCATCTACATGGCTATAAGTGAATATAAGAAAGATAAAAAAGAAGAAAAGATCTAGTGGAAATCAGAGCATTAAAGCCAAAATTTTATCAACTACTGTCAGACCCTGAAAGCTAAATTTAACATGATGTGTAAATTGGCAGTACTTATGTTGTTTCTTGTCTTTTTTGACATCTTAATGCTGTAGAATTCTTCTTATGGTTTAATTATCTTAATGTTAGTTAATATGTGTCTCAATACATGTCCACTTCATATGGTGCTACCTTTGCATAAACAACCCTTAAATTTTAAATAATTGGCATACTTTTATATCTGTACAATGGCTTAATATCACAGGTGCTGTATTGCAAATATAAAATTCATTGAGGCTACAATGTAAGCCTTGGTATGGCTCCAACCTGAGAATCATCTCACTAAATCACAAGATAGAAACCTACATATTATTAGACTCAGAAAATATTTAACATTGCTAATTATTAAGGATTAATACTAGGTGACTCACAACAATTTTTTATATTTAATTTTATTTATATATTTATTTATTACAATTTATTCACTTTGCATCCCTTATTTCCTCCCAGTCCAAACTTTTTCTCTGTCTATGCCCTTTCCCTAGTTCCCTGATAAGGGAGGACCTCCTCCTCTTCTATCTGACCCTTGATTATCATGTCTCATCAAGGCTGTCTGCATCATATTCATCAGTGGCCTGGCAAGGATGCACAGTCCCCAGGAGGAGGTGTTCAGGGAACCTGCCACTGAGTTCATGTCAGAGACAGCCCCTGTACTCCTTACTAGGAAACCCACTTTGAAACTGAGCAGCCAATGGGTTTCCTTTGAACAGGAGGTATAGGTCCTATCCATGCATGGTCCTTGGTTGGAGTATCAGTCTCTGCAGGTCCCTATGTGCCCAGGTATTTTGTCTCTGTTCTCCTTGTGGAGTTCCTGTCTCTTCCAGGTCTTTATATGTCCCTCTTCTTCCATAAGGATTCCAGCACTCTGCCCAAAGTTTGGCTATGAGTCTCAGTATCTCCTTCGGGGTAGTGTCTTTCAGCGGTCCTCTGTGGAAGGCTCCTGTCCTATACCTTGTCTTCTCCTACTTCTAATGTCTATCCTGTTTATCATTCTGAATGAGGATTAAATATCTTCCCTAAGGTTCTCTTTGTTGTTTTGTTTCTTTAGGTCTAAAGTGAGTACATATCATTTGTGTCTTTCTGCTTCAGGGTTACCTCACTCAGGATGATCACCATTTGCTTGCAAATTTCATGATTTCCTTGTTTTTAATTGCTGAATAATATTCCATTGTGTAAATGAACCACATGTTCTGTATCCATTCCTCCATTGAGGGACACCTAGATTGTTTCCAGTTTCTGACTATTAGAATAGAGCTGTTATGAACATGGTTGATCAAATGTCCTTATTGAATGGTGGGGCATATTCTTAAAAGCAATTGAAGAGTATGGTGTCTTTAACAATAAGAACTTACTTTCTTAAGAGCAAAACTGATTCTCTGGTATCAATGATCAACCCTAAAAATATACATACAAACATTGTTATATAAAGTGAACATATATGTGCACAAATACCTGCACATATGTGTGTATATATATATATGTATATATATATATATATATATAATACATATGTAATAAAAATTACTGTAAAATAGTGAAAAAGAAGTCATGAATTTGAAGGAGAGAGTAGAGAAGTATATGGAAAAGTTTGGAGGAAGGGAAGGGAAGGATCAATCTTGTAATCCTATTATCTCAAAATATTTTTTAAAAAGCAATTGAAAAAACAAAATTGAAGATGATGTTACAGCTACACCAACAGTTTTAAAGAATTAAATGCAGTCTTCTTACATTTATGAGTAGGAAATGAGTTGTGTGATAGAAAATAAAACATTTAGTAAAATTTATAGTATATAATGTATTTATGACAGGCATTGATAAATGTTAGATTTATTAATTTCTCATAACATAAAATAAAGATACATGAAACCTTGTTTCAATATCTATGTAGTAAAGAGTCTTTGCATGACAGCAATATATATCTGGTGATAATATGAGTTTTCAGGTAGACACATAATTTATCATGCATACTCAGAATTCCTTCAAATAGAGGATAGGGGGTTAATCTAGCTGAGACTCCTAGCAGTGGGGGAACATAAAGACTGAAGTGGTTACCCTATAGACAGGCAGGAATTCTAATGGAGAGAAAGAAACCCCAACCCACCTACAAAGACTTTAACCTAAAATGTGTCTTGCCTACAAGATGTGCAAGGATAAAGATAGAGCAGAGATTGAGGGAATGTCCAACCAATGACTGGTTCAACCTGTGAACCAACCTAAGGAAGAGAACCAACCCTTGACACCTTAATGATACTCTGCTATGTTTACAGACAGGAGTCTCTGAAAGGCCTCATCCAGCAGAGGATCAAAAGACATGCTGAGATTCACAGTCAAACATTAGGTGAACCATGGAGAGTGTTGTGGTAGTGTAAGAAAAAGTATAAAAGGATCAGGAGGGGATAAGACTCCACAAGACCAACACATCAACTAATCTAGGCTAATGGGGCTTACAGAGACTGAAGAACTAAATGAAGAGCATGTCTACACCTAGGACCCCTACACAGAAGTAACCAACAGGCCACTTGGTCTTCATGAGGGTCTCCTAGGAAGACCTGTCTCAGACATGAACTCTGTTGCCTGCCTTTTGGTTACTTCCTTTTAATAGGGCTATCTTCCCTGGCCTCAGTTGAAGAGGATGCAATCAGTCCTGATGTGACTTGATATGCTGGGTTGATAAGGGGCAGAGCTCACCTTTTCTTTTTTTTCTTTTTAAAAACTTTATTAATTTTTGTATTAATTACAGTTTATTCACTTTGTATCACAGGTGTAGCCCATTCCCTCATCCTCTCCCAATCACACCCTCCCTCCCTCATCTCCTCCCATGCCCCTCCCCAAGTCTACTGATAAGAGAAATCCTCCCACCCTTCCCTCTGGCCCCAGCCTATCTTATCAGGTCTCATCAGGAGTGGCTGCATTGTCTTCCTCTGTGGCCTGGTAAGGCTGTTCCCTCCTCAGGGGATGGTGATCAAAGAGCCAGAGACTGAGTTCATGTCAGAGAAAGGCTCTGTTCCCCTTATTGGAAACTCACTTGGAAAATGAGCTGCTATGGGCTACATCTGTGCAGGGGTTCTAAGTTATCTTCCATGTATGGTTCTTGGTTGGTGTATCAGGGGCTCACCTTTTCTTAGAAGGGCTAGGAAAGAGGGAATAGGATGGGAGTGTGGAACCAGGAGTGGAGGTGAGACTGCATTCAGTAAGTACAGAGAATAAATAAATAAAACATATTTAAAAAAAAGAAATGTAATAAAGGAATGGATGCATTCCTGAATCTAGTCAAGACTTCAATCTTATCTTTCTACTTTACCATTATTTTTTCTAATTCTATATTATAATTTTATATGTTCTTATATATCAGAAACCACTTATTTTATCAACTTAGTAAATTTAAATTCAATTAAGTAAAATAATACACTTTACTTTGTGTTATATTTTATATAACACAATATTATATCTAAATTTTATATATAACAAAAGTATTATATACTTTATATATATTATATGTTATATTTATATATTATATAATATATTATTATATAGCACAATAACAATATTGTGTTATATTTTATATAACAAAAGTATATAATACTTTGTGTTATATTGAGATCATTTAGCAGTTCCAAGAAAATGATGTAATGGTCTTCTGCTATTACAAACTAAACCAATTAACACTTAAAATACCTAAGTAAATTGTTTCAAAATAAAGTAAGCTGTCTCAAAAGCAAGGACAGTTTCAGGAACCTTCAAAGTTGCTACTGCAATATACATCTGGCCTGGAAATTGATATGAAATGTATACTGTACAATATACAGTTGGCTTAGAAATTGATATGAAAGTAAGGATGGCAATGAATCTATAAGATGTAATTACACTTCTCTGCTGCCCTTCCTGGAAGTATTGTTAAAGTATTATTATTTTAAAAATTGGCATATTCAAGCTACCCAGGTCAGTCTTTATCACTTCATCTCAACATGCTATATACCAGATCTTTACATGGAACATACCTCAAGCTAGACTACTAAATAGTCCCTCAGGATAGCCTCATGGGGGATAAAAAGAGATCTCTGACAGATGCTGGAATACTAGATACAGAGATCTGAAGGAAACTTATTTCAACTTACTGTATGGTGAGTTATTTCTCTGACATTTCTAAAGAAAAGCTCTGTTTTTTTCCATATACATTTATAAAGATAAACATAGACTGGATGAAAAGCAAGCATTGGCAATACTCTGTGCTTGTTAACAAATAAGGAGTTGTTATATAGGGATACCTACAGTTGAGTCTTCCTACAGAAGCATGTAAGAACAATGAACTGTGTTTTAGAACTATTTATTAACTAAATATTTTTTACTATTTAGAACTATTTATTTACTAAATATTTATTTACTATTTATTTACTAAGGCTTTGCACTCTAGCATGAATATTTACAGCCTAAATAAGGCTAAATTTTACCATTAAAATAAAAATCAGGTTATTTTTTATTGTCGAGAAGTTTATTTATTATATAGCTTCATCAGAAAGATTTTGGATGGCTCATCCATCATTGACTACTAAGCTAGCTTGCGTCTCTTAGCTATTTTGAAGAATAATGCAAGGGAATAGAAACATCTCACTGAGAGTTGATTTATAATTTATGGGAATTTGTTTTACATTATATAGTAATTCTATTTTAAATGTCTTTTTTATACATTTAAATTTTGAGATTAAAATATAATTGCATAATTTTCCTCCTTCTTTCCCCACCTCTAACCCCTCTTGAATAATCCACTCCCTTGCTCCCCCATGTGTATGCATATATGTGTGTACACACACACACACAAACACACACAAACCAAAATTTACTAATACAACCTGTTCCATCCTTTTAGTGTCAATTGTATGTGTATGATTTCAGGACCGACCACTTGGCATTGGATAACCAATTAGGTTATCCCTGAGGAAGAGTATTTCTGAAACTCTCAGCATTTGTAAGTTAACTATATTTCTTCGTGTATGAGTGGGGCTCCATGGGATATACTCCTTCCGCATTAGCTTAACTACTTAGTCTTTTTTTATGGGGTTTTGTTTAGGAAACCACACTGTTGAAGTATCACAGATGAAGCTTCCATGTAATTTCATATAATTTCTAATAGACACAGTCTCATAGCAGCTATCCTGGTTCTCTTCATCTTACAATTTATTTGCTCCTGTTTCTACAAAGTTCACAGAGACTTAGGTGCAGGAGTTGTATATCATTTGGGACAGGGCTTTCCATAATCATTCTTTTTTTAGTTTTTTTATTTTGACCAACTGTGTGATTCTGTACATTTCCTTATGTTGCAAAGATTAGTTTCTTTGATGAGTGATGAGAGCTATATACTTATTGCAGGTAGATAGATATTTGGAATGTAGTTAGGTAGAAATCTTGCTGGTCTTAGTAAATTCTCCTCTCAAATTCATAATCTCACTTAGATCCAGAGATAGGTTTCCAGTACCAGCTATGATTTTTTTTAACTAAGAATTAAGTCCAATTACAGAGTCGTTGTTTACTGCCAAAGTATTAGTCCCTATACTGTATCTTTAGTGTTATCACTGCTATACCTGTTGTTGTAGTTTATAGGCATTGCACCTGGGTAGGATGATAGGTTACTTCCTTCTTTTGGGCGCCCTCATAGCACTATAAAAGCCAGTCCTAAAGGAGGTTTTCAGATCAGATCCAACTCAGATCTTCTGTTTTATGTTTGAAGTGTATGGTGTCTTCAGCAATAGGAATTTACCTTCAACATCTGTAGTGCAACAGCAATAGGATCATTATTTTAGGTGTCTCTTGTACTTCCTTAACCAACAACTCAAAAGTGTTTTCCCATATATGGTTTTGAATATTTTGTTAAATATTCTATGTCTTTGGGAGAAGTATTGTCAACCCAAAGGGGATAACTTTATTTAAACTGTATCTGTATGTATACATTGTATACGTACATATTTAGATGTAAGTGTATTTTATGTATTTAGGTAAATAACTAATAAAATGAATTTTTTATTTATTGTCCAGACAACCTTAGTATTACTTCTTGAGGTATCTCTATAATATTTTCTGGAGAAATTCTGTACATTTAAATTTTTATTTAAATGGTAGAATCTTGTTATGTTTTAATCTCCATTTAAAACATCTGTATACTTAAATCTATCATATGATACAAATATTCATTATGTGAATTTTAACATGATTCCTGTCACTAATATCAAGGACTAAATACTGTATGTGTTTAAATGGTTTATAAATAAATATTTTCCCCTTACTTGAAGACAATGATTTCCTTAACCATGCTTATTTGAACTTATAATTTTATTTTCAGTTATCTTCATTCTTTGTATTGAGATTGAAATTTTTATACTTCTAGAATATCAGTCTCATGTATCTTCTTTGTATCTTCCAATGTAGTATTCACTGAAACATTGTTGCTAAATGCATGTAAAAGGAAATTACTAAAATATTATTAACAATCCTAAGAATTCATAAATACTGACAAAACAACATCTTAATAATAGTGAAATTGTGTGGTAAGAAATAGCAAAGGAAAGATTTAGGTAATATGAGATTTCACTGGTTACAGCTCAATTCATTATAAATGTAAAACTGCTTTTCAAACTATTTCGTCTTTTAAACAAATTGGAAAGAAATCCCAGTGTTTCTCAGAACTATACTTAACAACTCTGTGACATCTGAGAGTTTTTGCTTTTCACACAAATATTACTTCATAAATATTCTGAATGAAGTTAAAAAACTGTTATACCCAGTTCGTGAGCCCCCAAAAGATCTACAGGAATCGACTCTGTTGCAAAACACATGAGGGTCTTTTTATTGTAAATTACAAGCTGCAGTTTGGGCCCACAACACCCACCACTGAAGCAGTGGGAGCTGAGTGTGCTGCACCCAGGTTAGTTGGGTGATATATAGATTCTGGTCCCTCCCAGCATGCTCAAGGCAGGGGCGATTCCTGCCTGGCAAGCATCTATTGGTTAAAATGCTACATTTTGAATTAATTGGGTATAGGAAGGTCTCCAGACCATAATGACCTTGTGTCCCTCCCTAGAGGGATGGGCTAGTTTCCTAGCAACTGTTATCTCTAGTAGGTGGGGAAAGAATGCAGTAAAGAGGTCCTTCCCCTCAGGGCTTTACTAGACTCCTCCACCCACATAGTTCAGGCCTTAATTAATAATAGCTGCTAATTTTTAATCTTTTTGGTCTCTCAAAACACATGCCATACATTTTCTGTAGATTACATCATATCTCCATTCCTTTTCCACAAGCTTTTTTGTGCAATTATATAATTGTATCCATACTTACCTCTGATTTATTTATATTTCCTAAATTTCAGAAGTCCTTCATGCAGCACCAAATAATTTAATAAATTTAGGACTATATACTTGCTACATCCATTATGGCTGGACCTTAAACTGACTGGAAGTGGTGAGGAAAAGATTGAAAATAGCAAGCACTAAAGAAATTACAGGCAAATTTACACACAAAAGCTGCTATCAGGTGGGCTGTATTTGCACACTGATGGAGCCACATCTACTATGGAAACAATCCCAGACATCAGCACATTTCTTATTATGCATAGCATGGAGGAAAGGAATTTTGCTATTTTCAGTAAGAGATTTTTGTAGACTGTAGTTGCAGGCTATAAACAACTTGGGACAGAAAGCTGCAATGGATAACCTTTGCACACACTATTAACATTTTCACTCAGACCAGAGGAAGACTTTGTAAAGCCTGACCCCTATGTGGAATGAATTGCCAATTTGCAGTGAGTCTGAAACTTTGGCTTTTGATATGCCCATTTCAACAATATGCATTTGCCACGGACTGGCCCAGTCCGGCTCCCGTTGTCCTCAGGAGAACAAGGCTTTAGACAGGAAGACACGGTTTCGGAGAAGAATTGACAGACAGAGACACCTTGATGGTTTTGACTCTGCTGCAACTTTACTGAAATTAAGCTAGTATTTTTATACAAAAGGCACCTTAAAATTGGCATGCTTCCCAGAACATTTAGACTTTTTACCAAGAATACAAAGTTTACATTTTAACTCAAAATGCAGTCAAACATAAAGCAGTACCCACAAGTAATCTTGGCCTAAAAACTTTTTGATCAGAGCAAACAAAGGAAAAGAAACCTCAAATATAGTTTCATTATTGCTAACCAATGAAGAGGAAAGTCAGGAGCTAAGTCAGATGCCTGCCAAAGTCCCTCTCTATATCAAAATCTAACTACACCTTTGTTAACCCTCCTCCCATATGTCCTGCCCAAGATTTATGATCTTCCTTAGGAACAAGGCACTGAAAGAAGGGTAAACTCCCGCCAGCTGCATCTCTCATGCTATTATTTCTTAAGAAGGAGCCTATTATTATTTTACTATTCTTAATGCCTATTAATACTAAATCTAATTCATTACTTTTTTAAACTTATTTTTATTAAAGCCTTTAACAATCTACTAATGATAAATTTTTTTATAAAGTTAGTTGTGCTGTTTCAGGTGTCACAGAGAAAGATCAAAAAATTCATTATTCCAGCCCCAGAGCCACAACTGAAAAAGGGTAGAAATCTCAGAACACGTCTCTTTTCCAAGTGGGATGAGTTTGTCAGGGACCTTCCAGGGGGCGTATTTCCGGGGAAATCATATCCCCCGCCCTGTAGCTTATGCTACTATGGTGACACTGGCGTGGGTGTGGCATGCATTCACTCAGGACTTCTCTTTACACATTCAATCAAGGTTTCCTACATACCCTGTTTGTTTTGTTTTTCCTTTTATTGTTTACAACAATATTGAAAATATTTTCAGAAGTTCTCAGACAGTTTTACAAATGGGTAAATCATCCCCTTATAATAGCAATACCAATAAGATAATTCTGCAAGTAGCACAAGAAATGAGTTTGCCCTGCTTTGGTGTTGTGAGGACATGGATTACAAATGAAAACACATAGGCATAACTTTTATTTGTATTTCTCATGATGGAGAATTGCTCTTAGCCTCAGTATTGTTGTTTAGGATTATATTATGATAAAGCACTAGTAAATAGAAATACCTTAAAATCTTGATTCCAATATGATCATTTCCTGTGTGCTTTAAAATATTGTATTTTGAAGGTAGAGTGAGATAGAAAAAGAGAAGCAAAAAAGATGAAAATGAACAGAAAAAATGAACAGTAACAGTTGAAAGATAAGATTAGTAAGGTATTCATTTTATTTAAGTGTGGACTATACAGACTTCCAAACAGTTTAAGATTTTTGTAAATAATGAAATAATTTAGGAAAAACATAGAGATTATTCTGACATTGAAGACATGTATATAATTTCTTATAAATCTGAGCATAGGAAAGAATTTATTCCAAAGTAATATAAATATCTCCAACAATTCATAATAAACTCGATTTTGGCATTTAAGTTGGTTAGAAATATTATTTGTTGATGATGTATGTGCAGTTCATTCATTTGAGTACCTAATAATCATGCTGATTAAATCAGCTATACATTCTGAATATTAAACATATTAGACCTTATTTCTAAAGTTTACCTCTGTAAATTGCAGAATCTAACTTTATTCAAGAGCACATTTCAATTAAAATGAAGTCTTAAAATAATATCTCAAAGTCCACTCTGAATTGCTTTTTAAATTTTTTCATTCTTTATTAATTACATTTTATTCACTTTGTATCTCTCCTGTGGTTCCCTCTCTCCTCCCATCCCAATCCCTTTTTTCCTCCACCCTCTGCATGCATGCTCCTCCCCAAGTCCACTGATAGGGGAGGACTTCTTTTCCTTCCTTCTGATCCTCCTCAATTATGTCTCATCAGGAGTGGCTTCGTTGTCTTCTTCTGTGGCCTGATAATGCTGCTTCCCCCTCAGGGGGAGGTAATTAAAGAGCAGGCCAATCAGTTCATGTCAGAGACAGTCCCTGTTCCTATTACAATGGAACCATTTGGATACTGAACTGCCATGGGCTACATCTGTGCAGGGGTCTTAGGTTATCTGCATGCATAGTCCTTGGTTGGAGTATCAGTCTCAGGAAAGACCCCTGTACTCAGACTTTTTGGTTCTGTTGCTCTCCTTGTGGAGTTCCTGTACTCTCATGATCTTACTATTTCTTTATAGGTAGTTCTCTGATAATATCTTTAGATTTCAGTTCTACGGTGAAATCACAAAAATGTACTAGGAAAAAAAAATCCAGGAGGGCAATAAAAATTCAATGGAGGTGGTAAGATATAATAATCTCAGGCTGGTAAAGAATTAAATTTGTAAGGTTGCGTACTCTTTCTTTTATTCTTAAATTTTTCCAAATAAGTGTGTTGAGATTGGCAGCTGAAAGTAACAAAAGTTCAATTATTTTGAAGAGTGCTGCATACTATATTTTGGTGTCTGGAGTCAAACTCAGAAAGGACACACTGATATATTCTCCATATTCCCTAATATCTCAAAATTCAGGTGACTCAGATTGATAGAACTCCGAGATGAGATAATGAAGGGGAATTGTGGTATTATGAAATTTCACAAAGCACAAATTCAAAGATGTGATAAAATTTTAGCTAAAGTAAAGGCCTTAAGGCATATTATTTGTTATGAATAAAAGTCCAAACGTTAGATTCTGTGGGCCCATGATTCATTCAAACCAGAATGTCAATAATAATACTTCGCTCCTCTATTTCCTCACGGAACTGTAGAAGAGTTAAATTAAATACTGTGTATAAAAGTGACTTTCACTAGGCTGCAGTAATATCAGCCTTCAATTGTAATAAATATTTTAATGTAAAAAAACCTGAGATCTCTATGATGGACAATAGGAGAAATTGAGTTCTCTGAAGTTCAATCAAGAAATATAGCAAACTGGCTATTTTAAAAAAACAATGAATCCTTTCCATTTGAGCACATAGCCCTTACTTCTACTTTAGGAATTTACTTGGCCTTTATTCTCATGAATGTTTGAAATTTGTTTTAATAGTTAAATCTGTATGCCTATTCAGGAATTCATTGAATATTTAATTTTGATAGACAACATAATATTTTTGACACATTTTCATTGGAAGTTTACATATACCTGAAATCTTTATTCAGTTTAGTGATTTATCTTATCTGACAATGCCAAATGAGAAAGAAAAAGAATTGAATTCAGGTAAATTCAATTTTAAGTTAGGAATAATATATATGAGACCTAACCAAAAATAACAATAACTTAAAAAGCAATTTACAAGGCATAGTGGCACATAAATATAATGTCAGCATTAGGAGGGTAAGACAGGAGAATCACTATGAGTTTGAGACTACTCTGCACTACATAGTGACTTGTGGAACAGCCTGGACTTCCGAATGAGAACTTGTCCCACAAACAAACAAACAAACAAACAAAAAGATAAATTTTCAGGTCAAATAAGCTTGTGCTATCAAATATACTGGTTGTGATATACAGTTATATGTAATTGTCAAATTGACACAATCTATAATCACCTGCTATAAAAGTCTATGAATAATTATATTGATTGGTCCGTGGGCATGTGTTTGTAGGATTATCTTTGTATGTCAACTGCACCTCCTTTTAGGTGGCTCTGTTCTATGGGCAGGATATTGTAGAACACTGGACAGAAGAAGGAAAAAAACAAGCAGCACATTAGTGTGCATCAATTAAATTATTACTCTGTAATCTTGACTATGAATATGATGTGATGTCATCAGTGGCCTCAAATTCCAGCTTTGACCTTCCTGAAAAGATAGATTCTGATCGTGAATTATGAGTCAAATATACCTTTCTCCCTTAAATTGCAGTTATTGGGTTATTTTATTAGAGCTTTTGCAAATTTTGGTACCAAGAGTGGCATTACTGCTATCACATACTAATTACATACTTATGATGTCACTTAAAATGTTTTGTGACAAGAATATGAAATAGTTTGTAACTTTTGGTTGAAAAAGCCTTGGAATGCTGAAAGCAAAAAATTAGTGGGGCATTCTGGTGAGGACACAAATACTGAGAAAATTTTGGACAGCTCAACTGGTTTTTAAGTGAATAAAGACTGTATTAGAAACTGGACATGGGACTATTCATGTGATAGTTTGTCCAGGCTATATACATTCTGTGTGTGGGTCATGAGAGATTGATTAGGGTTAATTTTAATTTTAGATTAATTTGTTTGGTATAGAGAATTTCAAGGCAAGATTGCATCCAGAATAATGCAGAATAAGTAGCTGTAATGGATAGAAAGCAGCACCATTACAAAAGCCTTCCTGCTTTTTCCTTGGAAGATAAGAAGTGTGTCTGGATGTCTGTGAAATACAAGCTCAGAACTCAGGGAAGGAGGTTCTAAGGGTCATGAAAATCAGGGAAAATTCAAAGAGTTTTCAGAATCAAATGCCAAATACTTTATTCAATTCAGGAGGATGCAATGGCCATTGATCTGAAATATATATTTATATAGAATCTCACAAAAGAGGCACTTTGTCAGAATTGGGTACAAAATAAATTATGTTATAGTCATAATTATTTCTAATGTATTTTTTGCAGCTATCTTGTAGGTGGCATCTTAGTTGACTTATCTAGATATATAAACCTTTATATGGTCCTTGGGGCCTTTAATTTCTATCTACTCGTGGGAGCCTAATCCCCACTCAAGAGAAGCTCCATCTTGTGAAGATCTGAACACATTTAACAGAAAATGCCTAAGTTTAAGTGATCCTCTGATCCTTGATAACAACTGTATGAGAGTTTCCTCAGGGTCATTATACAGAAATGAATATACTTTTACTTCTTCCTTTTTGATTTGTATCCCTTTGATCTCCTTTAGTTGCCTTATTGCTTTAGCGAGGACTTGAGAGATAGTGAAGAGATAGAGAATGGGCAGCCTTGCCTTGCCCCTGATTTCAGTGGGATTGATAAAAGTTTCTCTCCATTTAGTTTGATGTTGGCAATAGGTTTGCTGTATATTGCTTTTGCTATATTTAGGTATGTGCCTTGTATCTCTGATCTCTACAAAACTTTAAACATGAATGGGTGTTGAATTTTGTCAAATGCCTTTTAAGCATCAAAGGAGATCATCATGTGTTTTTTTTTTTTTCCTTTCAATTTCTTTAAATGGTGGATTGCATTGAGATACTTCATAATGGAGGACGATATTATTAATGTGTTCTTGGATTTGGTTTGCAAGGACTTTATTGAGTTTTTCATGTCAATGTTCAAAAGCAATATTGGTCTGAAGTTCCCTTTCTTTGTTGGGTCTTTGTGTGGTTTAGTTATCACCATCACTGTGGCCTCATAGAATGAGGTTAGTAATGTTCCCTCTGTTTCTATTTTGTGGAATAGTGTGAAGAGTATCAATGTTAGCTCTTCTATGAAGGTCTGGTAGAATTCTTCACTGAAACTGTCTGGCCTTGAGATTCTATTAGATGGGAGACATTTGATGACAGATTCTATTTCTTAGAGGATATGTGAATATTTAATTTATTTACGTGGTCTTGATTCAACTTTGGTAAATGGAATCTATCAAGAAAATGTCCATTTCATTTATATTTTCCTTTTAAATTTATTTTTTATTAAATACCATTTATTCACTTTGTATCCCAGCTCTATCCCCCCTTCCTCATCCCTTTGCAATAGCACCATCCCTCCCTCATGTCCTCTCATTCCCCTCACCAAGTCAAATGATGCGGGTGGGGTTCGTCCTCCCCTTCCCTCTGACACTAGCCTATTATGTCTCATCACTGGCTACAATGTGGCCTGGTAAGGTTGTTCCCCACTCAGGAGGAGATGATAAAATAGCCAGCCACTGAATTCATGTCAAAGAGAGTCCCTGTTCCCATTACTAGAGAACCCACTTGGAGGCTGTGCTACCATGGGCTACATCTGTGTAGGGGGAGTCTAGGTTATCTCCATGAATGGTCCTTGGTTGGAGAATCAGTCTAAGAAAAGACGATTGTGACTAAATTTTTTGTTTCTGTTCTTCTCTTTGTGGAGCTCCTGTCCCTTCCAGGTTTTTTATCTCATACTTTTTTTTCATAAGATTCCCTGCACTCTGCCCAAAGTTTGGCTATGAGTTTCAGCTTGTGCTTTGATACCCTGCTGGGTAAAATCTCTCAGAGGCCCGCTGTGGTAAGCTCCTGTCTGATTCCCTGTTTTCTCCAACTTCTGTTGTCTTTCCCATTTGCCTTTCTGAATAAAAATTGATCATCTTACCCAGGATCCTCCTTGCCTAGCTTCTTTAGGTGTACAGATTTTAGTATGATTATCCTTTAATGTATGTCTAATATCCACTTATAACTGAGTGTACGCCATATGTGTCTTTCTGTTTCTGGGATACCTCACTCAAGATGACCTTTTTCTAGTTCCCACCACTTGCCTGCAAAATTCATGGTTTATTTTTAATTGCTGAGTAGTATTCCATTGTGTAAATGTTATACAATTTCTGTATCCATTCCTCAGTTGAGGGACATCTGAGCTGTTTCCAGATTCTGGCTATTATGAATAAAGCTGCTACAAACATGGTTGAGCAAATATCCTTTTGTATACTTGAGCATATTTTGGATATTTGCCTAGTAGTGGAACAAATGGATCTTGAGGTAGCACTATTTCTAATTGTCTGCAACAGCACCAGATTGATTTCCAAAGTGGTTGTACAAGTTTACATTCACAATAGAGGAGGGTTCCCCTTTCTCTAAATCCCTTCCAGTGTGTATTGTCACTTGAGTTTTAATCTTAGCCATTCTGATGGCTGTAAGTTGAAATCTCAGGGTTGTTTGTATTTGCATTTCCCAGAAAACTAAGAACATTGAGCATTTTTTAAGTGTTTCTCTGCCATTCTATATTCCCCTATTGAGAATTCTCTGTTTAGCTTTGTACCCCATTTCTTAATTGTATTACTTGATTTGTTGCTTTTTTAACTTTCTGAGTTCTTTATAAATTCCAGATATTAACTCCCTCACAGATATAGGGTTGGTGAAGTTCCTTTCCCAATCTGTAGCCTGGGGATTTGTTCTGATGACAGTGTCTTTTGCTTTACAGAAGCTTTTCAGTTTATGAGGTCTCAATTATTGATTGCTGATCTTAGAGCCAGTGATGTTGGTGTTCTGTTCAGGAAGTTGTCTCCTGTGCCAATAAGTTTAAGGCTCTTCTCCACTTTTTCTTTTAAAAGATTTTGTGTGTCTAAATTTATGTTGAGGACTTTGATCCACATGGCCTTTAGTTTTGTGCAGGTTGATAAATATGGATCTATTTGCATGTTTCTACATATAGAAATGCAGTTAGACCAGCACAATTTGTTAAAGATGCTGTCTTTTTTCATTGTATGGTTATGGTTTCTTTGTCTAAAATACAGTATCCAGAGGTGTGTGGGTTTGTTTTGGGGTCTTTATTCAATTGCATTGAATACTATTTATATGTCAGTACCATGCAGTTTTTATTACTATTGCTCTGCAGGTCAGCTTGAGATCAGGGATGTAGATACCTCCAGAAAATCTCTTGTACCGGATTGTCTTAGCAAATATGGGTTTCTTGTTACTCCATGTGAAACTGAGAATTGTTCTTTCATGTTCTGTAAAGAATTTTGTTTGTATTTTAATGGGAATTGCATTGAATTTGTAGATTGCTTTTTTCAGGATGGCTATTTTCACTATATTAATCCTACCAATCCATGAGCACGGGAGATGTTTTCATCTTTTGATATCTTCTTCAATTTCTTACTTCAGAGACGTGAAGTTTGTTTGTTTGTTTGTTTTGTTTTGTTTCCTAAACAGTTCTTTCACTTGCTTGGTTAGAGTCACATCAAAGTACTTCATGTTATTAGTGGCTATTGTGAAGGTATAGTTTCCTTAGTTTATTTCTTTGCCCTTTTGTCTTTCATATACAGGAGGGCTACTAATTTTTTTTTAGTTAATTTTTAATCCAGGCACTTTGCTGAAGGTGTTTATCAGTATGAAAGAGTTCTCTGATTGAATTTTTTTGGGTCACTCATGTATAGTACCATATCATCTGCAAATTGTAATATTTTGACTTCTTCCTTTCTGATTTTTATCCCCTTGATCTCCTTTGGTTGTCTTATTGCTCTAACTAGGACTTCAAGTACTATGTTGAGGAGATATAGAGAGAGTGGGCAACATTGCTTGTTCCTGATTTCAGTGGGATTGATTTAAGTTTCTCAATGTGTATTTTGATGTTAGCTATAGGCTTCCTGTATACTGTCTTTACTATGTTTATGTATGTGCCTTGTATCCCTGATCTCTCCAATACTTTAAACTTAAATGGGTGTTGGATTTTTCAAAAACATTTTCATCTTCTAAAGAGAAAATCATGTGGTTTTTCACTTTCAGTTTGTTTATATGGTAGATTACATTGATGGATTTCCATATGTTGAACCACACCTGCATGCCTGAAATAAAGCCTACTTGGTCATGGTGGATGATATCTTTTAAGTGTTCTTGGATTTGGTTTGCAAGAATCTTATTGAGTATTTTTGCATCAATGTTCATAAGAAAGATAGGTCTGTAGTTCTCTTTTTTTGTTTGGTTTATGAATGGATTAGGTACCAAGGTGACTGTGGATTCATAGCATGAGTTTGATAATGTTCCTTCTGTTCCTATTTTGTGGAATAGTATGGAAAGAATTGGAGTTAGCTTTTCTTTGAAGGGCTGGTTGGATTCTGTGCTGAAATTATCTGGCCCTGAGCTTTTTTTTTGGCAGGGAGATTTTGATGACTGCTTTTATTTCCTTGGGGGATAAACGACAATTTAATCTATTTACCTGAACTTTATTTAATTTTGATAAATGGAATCTCTCAAGATAATTGTCCATTTTGTTTAGATTTTCAAATTTTGTGGCATATACGCTTTGTAGAAATACATAATGATTGTTTGGATTTCCTCAGCATCTGTTGTTATTTCTCTCCTTTCATTCTGTGTTGATTTGGATAGTTTCTCTCTGCCTTTTAGTTAGTCTGACTAATGATTTGTCTGTTTTGTCATTTTTCTCATAAACCAGCTCTTTGTCTGACTGCTTCTTTGAATTGTTTCCTTTGCTTCTTTTTTTTTTCTAAATATTTTTTATTTATTACAGTTTATTCACATTGTATGCTTTCTGTAACCCCCACCTTCATTCCATCCCAATCCCACTCTCCCTCCCTCATCTCCTCCCATGCCCCTCTGCAAGTTCAATGATAGGGGAGGTCTTCTTCCCATTCCCTCTGACCCTAGCCTATCAGATCTCATAAGGACTGGCTGCATTGACTTTCTCTGTGGCCTGGTAAGGCTGCTTCCCTGTCAGGGAGAGATGATTAAAGAGGCAGCCACTGAGTTCATGTTAGAGACAGTCTCTGTTTCCATTACTACGGAAGCCGCTTAGAGACTGAGCTGCCATGGGCTACACCTTGTGGAGGTTCTAGGTTATATCCACACATAGCCGTTGGTTGGAGTATTAGTCTCAAAGAAGACACCTGTGACCAGATTTTTTGGTTCTGTTGTTCTCCTTGTGGAACTTCTGCCCCCTCTTGATCTTGTTATCTCCTCCTTCTTTTATAAGATTCACTGCACTCTGCCTAAAGTTTGGCTAAAAAATGTTTTCTTTGTTTCTAATTTATTGATTTCAGCTCTGAGTTTGATTATTTCCAGTTGACTACTCCTATTGGGCGTATCTGCTTTATTTTTTTTCCATAAGGCTTTTAGGTTTGCCATTAGGTTGCTTGTATGAGCTATCTCCAACTTCTCGCTGGAGGCACTTTGTGCTATGAACTTTGCTGTTAGCACTGCTTTCATTATATTCCATAAGGTTAGGTTAGTTGTACCTTCATTTTCATTGAATTTTAGGAAGTCTCTAATTTTTTTTACATTTTTTTCTCTGACTAAGCTGCCATTGAGTAGAGAGTTGTTTAGTTTTCATGTGTACATAGGCTTTTTGTTGTTTCTGTTATTGTAGAGGTCTAGTTTTAAACCATGGATGTCTGATAGAATACAAGAGATTAGTTCAATCTCCTTGTATCTGTTGAGGCTTGGTTTGTGCCCAACTATATGGTCAACTTTTGAGAAGGATATGTGAGGTGCTGAAAAGAAGGTATACTCTTTTGAGTTTGGGTGAAAATTGATTTAGGACCTCTGTAAGTGCTATTACTTCTCTATTTAACTTCTTTCTAGATGAACTTTCCTTTGATGAGACTGGAGTTTTAAGTCTCCCACTATTAAGTTGTTGGGATAGATGTGTGATTTAAGCTTTAATAATATTTCATTTACAAATGCAGGTAGTATTATATTTTGGGCATAGATTTTCAGAATTGTGATGTCCTCCTGGTGGATTTTCCCTTTGATTAGTATGAAGTGTCCCTCCTCCTCATCTTTTATAATTAACTTTTGGTTGAAAGTCTATTCTTTAAATATTACGATAGCTGCCCCAACTTGTTTTTTTTGGATCCATTTGTTTCAAAAACATTTTTCAGCCCTTTACACTAAGATTAGTGTTTATCTTTGTTGCAGAGGTGTGTTTCTTGAATGCAGCAGATTGTGAGATACTATGTCCACAACTGTTCTGTTAGTCTTTATCTTTTTATTGGAGAGTTGAGTCTGTTGATGTTGATAGATAATATTGACCAAAGAATGATAATTCCTTTTATTGTGGAATTGGTGATATTTCTGTGTTTCTATGCTTTTTTTGGTTTTAAAATTTTTTTGAGACATTATCTATATTTTGTGCTTTCTTGGGTGTAGTTGATTTTTGTTAGAATAGAGTTTTCTGTTTGGTATCTTCTGTAGGGCTTGGTTGCTGTATAGATATTGTTTAAGTTTAGTTTTGTCACAGAACATTTGGTTTTCTTCATCTATGTTGATTTAAAGCTTTGCTGGGTATATTAGTCTTGGTTGGCATCAGTGGTCTCTTAGATTCTGCATGACATCTGTACAGGTCCTTTTGGTTTTCATAGTTTCTGTTGAAAAAGTCTGATGTGATTCTGATGGGTCTACATTTATCTCTTACTTCACATTTTTCCCTTGCTGCTTTTAATATTTTTCTCTGTTCTATAGATGTAGTGTTTTGACTATCATGTGATGTGAGGAGTTTCTTTACTGGTCTAGTCTATTTGGTGTTCTGTAGGCTACTTGTATGTTAATGGACATTTCTTTCTTTAAGTTGGTAAAATTTTCTTCTATGATTTTCTTGAAAATATTTTCTGCATGCATGCGGGTTGATGCCCCAGGCCCCACCTCTGAGAAAAAGGTATCGGACGGGTCCGATGCTCTTTGGGTGGATGACACCTAAATGAACATCTGTACAAAGTCCCAATTCATTTCTAATATCAGAGATCAGACCTCTACTCTTGCCTGATGCGTCTAAAACAAAAAGGGGGAACTGTAGAGAGCTGCGGAATGCTATGCCTTAAAGATGGAGCTGGTTTCCGCCTTCCACCTTCCCGATGGTGAGTGCTCTCTGTCACGAACAACTCCACATTTGGCTAAGGCCGAGGATCTGGCTTGCTTCCATGTATGTGGACCTATCTGCATTGCCCCCGTGGCACGCCTGGGTTGGCTACCCAGAGGCTATTTAAGCTGTGGGCTGGCTTTCCCCGGGGTCCGAGGATTGTTCAATGTTCCTGAATAAACTGCATTGGAAAAAAAAAAAAAGAAAATATTTTCTGGACCTGGAATCTTCTTTTTCATCTATTCCTGTTATTCTTAGATTTCATCTTTTCATGGTCTCCTTGATTTCTCGGATGTTTTGTGTTTGAAACGTTTCTGATTTTACTCTTTTTTTTTTTTGAGAGATATATCAGTTTTTGCAGTCGCATCTTCAGTGCTTCAGGTTTGCTCTTCCATTTCTGGTATTCTGTTGGTGATGCTTACCTTTGTGTTTTCTGATCTCTTTTCTAAGTTCTCCAGCTCCAGGGTTTTCTCTGTTCATATTTTTTTTAATTAATCATTTAAAGTTTATTAGTAGAAAATAAATAATAAAAGCATCCCCAAGACTTAACATAATTTCCCTGTTATTATTTTTTTTATTTTTCTTATTAGTTACATTTTGTTAACTCTGTGTCCCAGCTGTATTCCGCTGCCTCATACCCTCCCCAACCCCACACTCCCTCCCTGGTCTCCTCCCTGCCCCTTTCCAAGTCCACTGATAGGGGAGGACTTCCTCCCCTTTCATTTTACCCCGTTTTATCAGGTATCTTCAGGGCTGGCTGCAAAGTCCTCCTCTGTGGCCTACCAGGACTGCTCCTCCCCTGGGGGGGGGAAGGTCAAAGAGCCTGCCCTTGAGATCCTATTAGAAATAGTCCTTGTTCCCCTTACTTTGGAAAACTATTTGGTTACTGAGCTACCACGGGCCACATCCGAGCAGAAGTTCTAGGTTATATCCATAGATGGTCCTTGGTTGAGTATCAGTCTCAAAAAAGACCCTGTGCCCAGATATATTTGGTCCTTGTAGAGTTCCTATCCTTTCCATATCATACTAACTCCCCTTCTTTCATATGATTCCCTGCACTCTGCCGAGGGTTTGGTTATGAGTCTTAGTGTCTGCTTTGAAACACTGCTAGGTAGAGTCTTTCAGATGCCTTCTGCGGTAGACTCCTGTCATACATTCAATGCACATCCCATTTGTCTCTCTAAATGAGGACTGATCATCTTGCCCGTGTCAGCTTTCTTGATTATCTTCTTTAGGTGTGTAGATTTCATTATGTTTATCATATCTTGTAGGTCTATATAAGCGAGTATATACCATGTTTGTCTTTCTCCTTCTGGGATACTTCACTCAGAATGATCTTTTCTAGATTCCACCATTTGCCTGCAAATTTCATGATTTCCTCCTTTTTTGATTGCTGAGTAGTATTCCATTGTGTAAAAATACCACAATTTCTGTATCCATTCCTCCGTTGATGGAAGTTGTAAAGAAAGGGAAACCCTCCACCATTGCTGGTGGGAATGTAAACTTGTACAATCTTGTACAACCACTTTGGAAATCAAGCTGGAGCTTTCTCAGACAATTAGGAATAGTGCTTTCTCAAGATCCAGCTATACCACTCCTAGGCATATATCCAAAAGATGCTCAAGTACACAACAAGAACATTTACTCAACCATGTTCAGCTTTATTCATAATAGGCAGAACCTGGAAACAACCCAGATGTCCCTCAATGGAGGAATGGATCCAGAAATTGTGGTAAATTTACACAATGGAATACTACTCAGCAATTAAAAGCAAGGAAATCATGAAATTTGCTAGCAAATTGTGGGAACTAGAAAAGAATATCCTGAGTGAGGTATCCCAGAAGCAGAAAGACACATATGGTATATACTCACATATAAGTGGGTATTAGCCATATATTATAGGATAAAATACTAAAACCTATAGTTCAAAAGAAGCGAAACAACGTAGAGGACATAAGGGAAGTGGCTGAAACATCACTTAGAAGGGCAGACCGGATAGACACTGGAGGTAGGAGAAGACAAAGAACACAACAGAAGCCTTCCACAGGGGGCCTATAAAAGTCTCTACCCATCAGGGTGTTTAAGGATACTTTGGGCAGAGTTCAGGAAGCATTATGGAATAAGAGGGAGCTAGAAACACCTGGAGGGTACAGGGACTCAACAAGGAGACAAATAAAGCCAAAACACCTGGGCCCAGAGGGTCCTACAGAGACCAATACTCCAAGGACTATGCATGGTGAGGAACCAGACCCTCCTGCTCAGAGGAAGCCCATAGGCTGCTCATTTTTTAAGTGGGTTCCCTATTAAGGTGAGCAGAGGCTATCTCTGACATGAACTCTGTATCTGGCTCTTTAATCACTTCCCCTTAGGGGGTGAAGCTTTGCTAGGCCCCAGAGGAAGACGATGCAGCCATCCCTAATGAGACCTGACAGGCTAAGTTCAGATAGAAGGAGAGGGGGTCCTTCCCTATCAGTGAGCTAAGGAAGGGGCATGGGGGAGAAGAGGGAAGGTTTTTGGGACTTTAGGAGATGTGTGAGGAGGCTATATCTGGGATAAAAAAATGAATAAACTGTAATAAAAAACAAATAAATAAAATTTTAAAAGTTTATAATATAATTTTAGCTTTTTCACTTTTATATCCTCCCAGCAAACTTTCCAATACATCCCTCCTTATTCTCTTTCAAATTTATGCTCTTTTTTAAATTTGTTATTGTTATTTACATGCACACACACGTGTGTATACACACTAGAATTTTTATTAGTTCTTTGATAATTGTGTATAATCTGGTTTCATCATTTTCATAGCCCCCACCAACTCCTCCTGCTTCCTGCAAAATCAACTTTATCTCCCCCTCCCTTTCTGTTTGTACACTATTAAAGTCTACTGTGCATTGTTCTTTCATTCTTGGACACAGGGCCTTAGATTAGAGTATGATCAGGTTATCAGGAGCTCTAATGTTTAAAAAAAAAATTCTCCCTTTCCCAGAAACTGTCATTTGCCAATAGTTTCTCAACTAGAGATGGATCTGTCTCTCCTCTTCATACTGAAATTTGGTCTGGCTTGTTTTTTCACAGGCTGTGTTAATGCTATGAGCTCAAAATGTTTTGCTTTGCAAATAGGATTATTATGACATGCACCATTATACAGCTTTAAAATACTGCCATCTTAAAACTGCACATTTTAAACTTGATATTTTAAATAATGGGTAGAATTCATATATTTAAATTGTTTCTAGTAGGTATTACTAAAAGTAATATAAAATAAAAGGAAACAAACTTTATCTTAAGCCAATTAAAAACAATACTTGGATTCCAGACTAAAGAAGATTCCACTAAAAAATTTCATGCAATATTCTAAAAGAGAATTCTCTAGGTTTTTTTTTTTTTTTTTTTTTTATTCAGATACCTACTATTTTCTGAAGAAGAGGACCATAAAAGGGATATTATGAGTTTTCTTACACATTTTAAATTCTGTGAAACATCTTTCAGCTTCTGGGAAACATGTTACTTATTTCCCAGAATTTATGCAGATGCAACCCAATAAAGCAAATGGTTTTGAGTCCAGGATGAAGGGAAGACAAAGAAAGGGAGAAAAACAAAAAAGAAAAGAAACAATTGAAAGACGAGAGCAGGATAAGAAGAAAAAGATGAAGACAGAAAAATCTGATATTTATTATATGGCATGAGATCCTTACAAAGTGCTATTCTCGTATGTAACTAACTAAAGCATATTCTCAGGATTTCCAGACTCAAAAAGATGTTTACTATGTGCTTTCTCTTATATGTATAACCTAGGTGTGTGTGTGTGTGTGTGTGTGTGTGTGTGTGTATGTGTGTTTATGTGTGTCTGTGTTTGTAAGAAAAGCAGAAAGAAAGAGAGAGAAGTGAAAATGAGACAGTTAAAGAAGAAGACTTGTTAATTGAAGGAAAAAGGGAAAATATGGTATGAAATGTATCTGGTGTGAAAGCATATGGAGGAGTTTAGAGAAAGAAGAGAACCAAAATGCTGTGGGTAGGAGGATGAGAAAAAGCAGTAGTGGAGGAGATTGAACAAGAAAAAAGTTTACAAAAATGTCATAAAGAGACCCCTTTTCTCTCAGAAAAAGAATAAGAAAATAAATCAATGAGTTTAGTAGGTCAGATGAATCACATGAATACATACCTTAGGTAAAATGCTTGGGTTTGTTGTTGCTGTTGTACATTAATTTTTAAATGTGAACATTCTTTTCTCACTAAATTCTAAGATTTAAATTTACTGTTATAGGATGTTACACTTCAAGCCACCACAAGAAACAAAGACTTCATGATAGGTAAAGTCAACAGATATAAAGAATAATTATCCATGGGGTCTTACTGCTTGAGGATTTTAATATACTAACTACCTCCTTTATCAAATTTCAGTGGGATGAAATTCTATGAAATTATTTTTAGTTACTCAAAACATGAGCAACTAATTCTAGGCTCTGTAATCTACCTATATAAGTTTTATCCTTTCAGTTGAAATGTTTGAGCAAACCATCTGTCAGGATAAGTAGGATAAGGTTTTAATTACTTACAGAAATGCAATTATACCATTAATGTTCAGCTAAAATTGATCACATTCAATTTAATTAGCTATGCAGCTGTGAGTAGAAAGAGACAGGTCTTTTCCATTAGCCAAAACAAGAAATTATAATGGTTTTGTTTTAGTTGTCTGTGCAGTGTTAAGAATTCCGACTCTGTCTTGTATGAGAGAGTCTATTTAGATACTTAGATCTATGTTTGTATACTTTTGTTTACATTAATATATGCATATATATATTTAAATATAGAAACATGTATATAATGCCTTTTTACATATTTATTTGTACATATGCATGAAGATACATGGATTTTTTATATAGTCAATGTTTCTGTGTCCCTATGTATATACATATTTATATGTATTTTCTATATATGTATGTAATATGCATGAAAAAATTATGTCCCTGGAAGCTAAGCCTTTTCTCAACTGGTTTTAAGTATTCAAAAGCATTTCAGGGAAAGGCACCTAAGTTAGAACTCTTTTGGGAAGGTTTGGTGGGAGACCTGGAGACATGCTGAAAAGGACCAGTTTAAAGTAACTTCTAGGTGCTGGCAATTTTGAGTAGGAGGCTAGCATTGGTAGGTGGTGATATGCATCCTATACTGAAGAACTCAACAGCATTCTCTAATGGTTTTGTATAATAAAGAAACTGAAGTGCATCTTCAAATTATTTTCCTTTGATCCCATTAACACTGTATTTTAATTGAATATTTTAATGTTATTGCTATGAACATAAGGAAGAGATTAACAGTGTCAGATGTGTGGTGATTTCCTATCAGATGCTTCACAGTCACTGAAGCAACGTTTGTACAAGCAGAACCATAAAGAGACCTGACACATATAGAGAATCAACCAGGATTGCTCTTATTTCTGAACATGAAATCAAATAAAGAGACCACATAATCAGGTTCTAAGAACATGGACTTTAAATAAACTGAGAGCTAATCATTTTTTGTAAAACAAGAAATCTGCTGTCACACCATAGCTTTATGGAAACAATTAATTAAATATCTGAGGTTGATGATGGCTGCCACAATATAACTTCTTTTTTATATTTCTCCCGTAAGGTCTACATAAGAAACTGAGTTTTAAAAAGTAATAGCTAAATTTTATGACAGTTTAGCTTTATATTTTCTGAAACAAACCACTAATTATTTTAGGCACTGATCAAACACTCTAATATTTTACATCCTGATACAGAAATATAAAAAGTTTATTACTTATAAAGTCTTGTAAATGGTAGGACTTTAATGAATGGAAAAGGATGTGGCTTTGGCAGAAAAAATATTTCTATCAAAAGAGTTAAATGACACATATGGTGACAGCTAGACAATCACTCTCTGGATCTACTGGTATAAAAATTCTATCGAAAATACTTTAGTAGAGTTTTCTTCTCTATCATTTTACTGTTATAAGGAAAATGTTTATGAAACATTCAACTAAATCTGATCGTGATGAAACAAGGATGTCTAACAAATTCAGAACCTTTGCATTTCCATGTTTTTCATCTAGCAGTAACATTGAAATATACAAATATTGAAAGATTTATTGGAAAATAATTTTACCTATTCTTTATCTATGATGAAATAACCACCCCACATTGTCTCATCTGAGACAATGCCATTTGCACATTCGTTAAAATACTTAGATATATTTTAAGTCAAAAATATAAAAACTAAAATTTGTTGTGATTATTAATCATTTTAAAGGTAGACTAAGAGAAATCTCAAAGCTCATCTGTAAGGAGTTAATCAAATAAACTATGAAACTCCACACATATTTTGCAACTGTCAGAAGACATTAGAAATATTGTAATAGATTGTCCCAAGACATTAAAGTGAGAAAACATCAACATAGAGTCAAACGTGTGCAGTATACTAAACTATGCTACCCTTTAGTTAAGAAAATAAGAAATTAGGAAGCAGGAGGATGGGGCATTCAAGTGCAAGCTGGGTTATATTAGACTCTGCCAAAATATAACCAAATTATGTAACTGAATAAATTATGCATTGGAGATGAGTCTGACACAGAGAGAAAGGCATAAGAATAATTTTTGTGTAATAGTTATACAGGTGACACAATTCCTCCTCCTCCTCTTCCCTCTTCACTTCCTCATCTTCTTCCTCACCCCCTTCTCTACCTACTTCTCCTTTAGAAAGAAAAGATCTTACTGCACAACTATAGCCAAGGCTACCCTAGAAATCATGATCCTCCTGCACAAGTCTCACCACTACTGGGATTTAGCAAACATAAAATATAAGTCTAACCTAAAAGTAGGTATAAAACATGTGACATTTTTAATCACATAATTCTGAACAATTGCAACTGAAAAAAAATCAATAAATTCTGACTACTGAATCTATCATGGTAAAATATGCTTCTAATCTCACTACTTGAAAAGTAGAGGCAGGACAATCATCTAAAAACCCACTTTGAAGCAAATAAATTTACAACTAGTGGGATACAGGAGGATTTCAACAAAAAGCAAAAAAGAGGGGAAGAAGATAACAAGGACAATAGAAAGAATAAAAGGAGGAATGTAGGCTTTGACTTTTTCAAACCTACTTTATTTGGGATTCCTTATGTCTTTCCCACTTCTCCATCTCAATCCCTTCCAACACCTGTATATCAGGTATGAGAGAAAAAATGTTGCTAAAAACAATGGGTGAGGACCTTTTTAGTAGTTCCTTGGGGTGATTCCACTCTTCATTAGCAGGATAGCATCAGTCCAGTCAAACAGAAAATCAGCAATCCTGTTACTTGTTTTCTCCTGTATACAATGTCCATGCCATTTGTCTTTCTAAGTGAGGGTTGATGATCATCTTACCCTGGGTCCTCTTTCTTCTTTATCTTCTTTAGGTGTAGAGATTTTAGTATGTTTATTCTATCTTATAGGTCTAGTACCCACTTACAAGTGAGTATATATCATGTTCGTCTTTCTCCTTCTGGGATACTTCACTCAGAATGATCTTTCCAGATCCAACTATTTGCCTGCAAATTTCATGATTTCCTTGTTTTCAATTGCTGAGTAGTATTCCATTGTGTAAAAGTACCACAATTTCTGTACCCATTCCTCGGTTGATGGACATCTGGGTTATTTCCAGGTTCTGGCTATTATGAATAAAACTGCTGTAAACATGGTTGAGCAAATGACCTTGGTGTGTACTTGAGCATCTTTTGGATATATGCCTAGGAGTGGTATAGCTGGATCTTGAGAAAGCACTATTCCTAATTGTCTGAGAAAGCTCCAGATTGATTTCCAAAGTGGTTGTACAAGTTTACATTCCCACCATCAATGAAGGAGCTTTTTCCTTTCTCCACAACCTCTCCAGCATGTGTTGTCATTTGAGTTTTTTTATCTTAGCCATTCTGATGGGTATAAGGTGAAATCTCAGGGTTGTTTTGATTTTGCATCTCTCTGATGGCTAAGGACGTTGAACATCTCTTTATGTGTTTCTCTGCCATTCTATATTCCTCTACAGAGAATTTTCTGTTTAGCTCCGTACCCCATTTTTTAATTGGATTGCTTGATTTATTGTTTTTTAACTTCTTTAGTTCTTTATATATTCTGGATTTCAGACCTCTGACAGATATAGGGTTGGTAAAGATCCTTTCCCAGTCTGTAGGCTGCCATTTTGTTCTGACAACAGTGTCTTTTGCTTTACAGAAGCTTTTCAGTTTCATGATGTCCCATTTATTGATTGTTGACCTTAGAGCTTGTGCTGTTGGTGTTCTGTTCAGGAAGTTGTCTCCTGTGCAAATAAATTTGAGGCTCTTCCCCACTTTTTCTTCCAATCAATTTAGTATATCTGATTTTATATTTTGGTCTTTGATCCACTTGGACTGTAGTTTTGTGCAGGGTGATAAATATAGATCTATTTTTATTTTTAAGCATGTAGACATCCAGTTAGACCAGCACAATTTGTTGAAGATGCTGTCTTTTTTTTCGATTGAATGACAGGAGCCTATCACAGAGGGCCTCTGAAAGACTCTACCTAGCAGGGTATCAATGCAGATACTGAGACTTATAACTAAACCTTCAGCAGAGTGCAGGGAATCATATGAAAGAAGGAGGAGTTAGTATGACCTGGAGAGGACAAGAGCTCCAAAAGGTCCAAACATAACTGGGCACAGGGGTCTTTTATGGGACTGTATCTCTATCCAAGGACCATGTATGGATATGACTTAGAATCCCTTCTCGGATGTAGCCCATAGTAGCTCAGTATCCAAGTGGATTCCCTAGCAAAGGGAACAGGGACTATTTCTGACATGAACTCAGTGGCTGGCTCTTTGACCTCTCCTCCCCGCCATGGGAGGAGCAGCCCTGCTAGGCCACAGAGGAGGACTTCCCAGCCAAGCATGAAGATACCTGATAAGCTTTAGTCAGATAAGGGGAGGAGGTCCTCACCTATTAGTGGACTTGGGAAGGGGCAGGGAGAAGATGAGAGAGGGAGGGTGAGATTGGGAGGCAATGAGGGAGGGGGCTACACCTGGGATACAAGTGAATGACCTGTGATAAAAAAAGGATTCTTCCAATCTCAGAAACAAATCTTAAACTGTAACTAATATTAAAAATAAATAAATAATGAAAAAGAAAACCAGCAATCTAGCAAAAGCAAAAGCAACAAGGTCCAGCAACAGCAGCAGCAATATTGAGCAGAAATAGCACAAAGAGTTCTCTGAGCTTTTCTCTCTAGGAGTGAAACAAAGCAAAATGAAGCATAGAGAGCCTATGCAAAGCATTATGATGCAAAGCAATCTCTTTCTGTGAGCTCCTATATTAAAGACTGGCTTAGCCTTCATTTGTGTTCTCTACTAAAAGGAACAGAAGCTTTCTCTGAAATGAAATCTGTTGCTTCTGTTATGGGGCGAGAGGCATTTGCCAGGCCACAGAGAAAGAGGATGCAAGAAGTTCTAATAGACTGAGGTCAGATGGTAGCGGAGGAGGTCTCACCCTTTCTGAGAAATAGAGGAGGGGAATAAGGGGTTTGAGGGAGGTAGGGTGGGGCCAGAAGAAGATGACAAGTGGGTTAAAATTGGGATTTAAAGTGAATAAATTATAAAAAAATAAAGTTAAATTTAAAAAATGTCCACATAATTATGTTTTTCAACTGGCCCAAAGCACATTTCCCCACATGATAACAATATCCCATTTATAAGGAATATTCTCTCTTTCAGAAGGCTGTTATTGTCTGACAAAGATCACACACCTCTCATTAGTTTGCTCTCAGCTATGGACAAGGCATTCCCACATTCTACATTTAGGATTACAACAAAAACATACATACAACATAACCAAAACGTCTACTACAAAGGAAAAGATGGAGGAAGGAAGAAACTATAACAATTGAGGAGCAAGGGCTTCATAGAGAAAGTAGCTGGTTCCCTATCAGTAGCACCAGTCATTAGATAAATTTAACCTCTTGCTATACCAAAAACTGAACACATTATCAATGTCTACTGTGTCTGTGATCCAGGTGCTTTGAACAAAAGATGCCAACACAAAACTGGAACACTATGGGAATGGACAAGGACCATTCCCATAGTGTATGAGTATCATGAGTATCATGCACTGAAATAAAAAATCGTATGAGTCTACAAATATACTTTCAAATATAAATTAAATAATTCAATGTTTTAAAATTGTTGGACAGTTAAATGAGAAAGAATAATACTGTAATATACTTATTACTCCTAAAATTTTCACTATCAAAATTTTAGAGAAGTTTGCTGTTCATGTAAGTATACTGTTACAAAATTATATCAATTGATTTTTCAATCTGTTATGCTCAGATTTTAAGACTTAATATATTTGTGTCGGTGATGGATATTCATACATACAAACAGTAAAAGTTGATATAGAAATAGTACCCTTCTTAAAAATTCCCACAGGTGAACAGTGGAAAAAAGTTTAAGAGTTAATTCTAAAAACATTTGAAGAAATGTTAAAAGTTTTTCAAGTATAATAGCATATTTATATTAAAATCCAAAAAATGAGTATGTCAAGATAGCTTAGTCCTTCAAGAGCTTGCCATATGTATGGTATACACTCACTTACAAGTGGATATTAGCCATAAAATAAAAGATAAATATATTAAAATCTATAGTCTCAGAGAAGCTAAAAACCAAGAAGGCCCCTAGAGAAGAGGCTTAAACCTCATTCAAAAGGACAAACAGGATAGGCACTGGAAGTAGGAGAAGAGAAACAGGACAGGAGCCTTCCACAGGGGACCTCTGAAAGACTCTATCCACAAGGGTATCAAAGTAGATACTGAAACTTAGCCAAACTTTGGGAAGAGTGCAGGAAACTTTATGGAAGAAGAGAGAAATAGAAAGTCCTAGAGGGAACAGTAGCTCTACATGGAGACCAACAGAGCCAAACAACCTGGGCCCAGGGAGTCCTGCAGAAAGCAACACTCCAACCAAGGACCACGGCAAGGAGAGGACCTAGACCCCTGTTTGAATGTTGCCCATGAGCAGCTCAGTCTTCATGGGGGTTTCCTAGTAAGGGGAGGAGGGGCAGTCTCTGACATGAACTCAGTTGCCTTCTCTTTCATCACACCCCCCTGGTTAGGTGGCCTTACTGGGCCACAGAGAAAGAGGATCCAGACAGAGATGATAAGACCTGATAGGCTAGGGTCACATACTAGGGGAGGAGGACTTCTCTATAAGTGGACTAGGGAAGGGACATGGGGCGAGGAAGACGGAGAGAAGATGAGACCAAGAGGGAGATGTGGAAGAGGGTTACAGCCAGGATACAAAGTAAATAAATTAAAATTAATAATAATAATAGAAAAATAAGTTATTCTTAATGAAAGCATATGTTTATATTTTACTTTGCAGAGTCAATGACCATTCATGATTTCTCTTACTCAGTTTCAGATTTGTCATCACTTCTCACAGAAAGGAAGGTGTGAAGAATGAGAAGTGCAGCTTTGCAAATGATTATTACGTTTGAATAGGAAGAATTTATTTATCTAATGATAACTACATTTCAATTCCCCTGCATGCTAAAGTGGGCTGACGGTTTATAAAAACAAACAAACAAATAAAACAAACCAGGATATGCACAATAGCGCTGTTGTTTGAGACACAACCAACTCTACATTGGTCTTTTCATTTGTGTATTTGTGTTATTTGCACATCTGGTGTCATTGTCATTTATGAAGTGACCTACTTTTTCTTTCTTCCACATACACACCCACTTCAGGAGTTGAAGAATCATACATACAATGAATGCAAAATTTTATAGTTAATATACCATCTTTTATAAGAACATGCTAACATAATGAAGCGTGTAATCCATAATTAATACAAAGTAACTGTCATGTAGCAGAAAATGGTTCTTTCTGCAAAAATATAAGTGCAGTCATGGAAACGGTTATAACTCTTTGATTATAATTTTTCAACTTCACAGGGAGTCTGCAGCTAGCTAATAAAGTGCTAGTGCTCTCTAGTGGAGTAGTCTCCTATCCAATTAAACTTTCACAGGTCTATCCAGAAGACACACTTCAGGCTGTCAATGACTTTGTGGAATACCACTGTGCTCCATTAAACAGAGTCAAACACCTGCACTTCTAACAGAATATAATGCTGTAGGATGCATTTTGCATATAGAATTTGATCAGATATTTGCCTGATTTGAAGAATTACAATCACTGAACCTATAACACATTTGTAAATATATCAGATAAGGTTATTCAATTTTTGCTGTTTCTCAGAACTCAATCACTCTGGTAATTTCTTTCTGATGAAGAAGAAAAACATAAAAGAAGTCAGAAAGAAACAAATGATAAATGGTGGACTCATAAATAAAATAAATGTATAGAAGTTAAATTAAGTGAACAAATATATGACTTTATATTTCAATATTTGGGACAAATTTTTAAGAAAGAACACAATGTTGATATTCAAATATATAGGGATTCATATATAGACTTCTTTCATTGTGTTACAATTTACACTGAAGCTTTTCAAATAAAAATGGGCCATGTTTTGAATGTGTAAAGGGAAAATGATTTTTAAAATACCTGGATATTGTATGATGTTTTCTAGATAATAATTACATACTTCCTATATAAAAGTTTTAACTTCAATATCACTGTGAGATTTTTAGTTATCACTTTGACACAATCTGAAAATATCTGGGATGAGTAGTGGTCTAGATCTGGTTAGCCTGTAGGAAAATCTGGGAGGAAATACCTGCTTTCATTAACTGATGTAGGAATACCCAGCATACTGGAGGTGGAATTTTTCCTCATTTAAGTACAGCTGGATTCTGTAAGTGTACAGAATGTTCTTCACAAAGAAATATCCACACACGTTTCAGATTTTAAAGGCAGAATCCTTTTCCTAAAAACTATGACTAGCTCCATAGGAAAGATGACTGTACTGTAATGCAACACAGCTTTTGGACCCACAGATATTCTCAGGATTAAGAAAACAGGACAATTGGAAAAATGCTATGAGAATCAACTCATAGTCAGACTTAGGGATATCTATTACACAGCTTTTATGGTCCTCAAGCAAAAATTATCTTTACGGGACCATAAAACAAAGCCCAAATGTAAGAAAGTTATATATCAAACCATATAAATATAATACACAAAAACTAGGTTTAAAATCTATTGCCCTAATAAACAAAGATGAATAATATTTCAAAAAACACTTACAAACCAAATTCAAAATTACATAAAAATATCGTGACACAATAAATGTAATTCATCACATAAATAAACTCAAAGTAAGAATCATGTCAACACATCTTTAAAAAATATTTGAAAACAAAAAACCTTTGACAAAATATGTAAGTCTTTCAAGATAAAATTCATGGAGTGGTTAGAAATAAAGAGATCATAACTCAACATAATAAAAGTCTTACATAGTAAACCTATAGTCAACATCATACTAAATGGAGAAAATACAAAATATCCCCACCAAATTCACGAACAACATTAGAGTGCCAGTTATTTCACTTTTATTCAATACATATTGTGAAGTCTTGGCTAGAACAATAAAACAAGAGAAAGAAATACAAGGAATATATTCAGGAGAATAAATGTCAAAATATATATTTTTTTGTAATATAATGTGACCTTGTTCATAACAGACCCCAAAGACTTTATTGAAAAGTGCTGGTAAATGCTTTCATCAAAGTCACAAAATACAAAATCAACAAATCAAAACCATTAGAATTCCTCCACCAATGCTAAACATACTGAAAAATAAATCAAGAAAAAAAAAACATATTCACAGTCATCACAAAAATCAAATACCTAACACTTGACATTCAAATGAATAAACTATTAAAATTTTAGGATATTACAAATAAAATGTAAAGAAAACATGAGAAAGAATTATTCTAGTCATACATTAGAAAATTAACATTATGAAACTGACCTACTACTAAAAGCAGTCTAGAAATTCAAAGTAAACAATCCTTTGTAAACAAACAGAAAAGAAGACAATCCAAAGGTTTGTATAGAGACACAAATGGCCAAAAATAATATTAAGAACCCCTGAACAATAAGAATACTGCATGAATTATCAATTTACCTGATTTTCAAATATACTATATAACCATACCATTAAAAACATTAAGTTCTTGTCACAGAAGTGCATAAGCTTGTATCTGGAGTTGACCCAGAGTCATCAATGATGACCCAGAGAATGTGGTATGTATACACAACAATTATACACAACAATTTCTTATGTAGAAAACTGAAATACTAAAATGCACAGGCAAATAAAAGAAACTAAAGAAAATCATACTGTGTTTAGTGTGGTAACTCAGACACAGAAAAACACCACATATGCTCACTCATGTGCCCATCCTAGTTTCAAACGTTTGAAATTGAAACTAAAGTGTAAGTAGAAGCCAAGGAATTAGGAAAGAACCAATGTTAGGATGAGAAATGTGTCTATTAAGAGGTCAATCATAGATTCTAGGTAAAATTAAATTAGAAAAGTGAAATACTGAGGTGGAAAATCTTAAGAGGGAAAGACATGAGGATGCCGTAAATTTGGAGGATTAGCCTAAAAGAAGAGAAGTCATATGAGGACCTAGAATTTCAGAACCCAGTTAAAATAATATGGAGATAACCTAAGACTCCTGCACAGATATAGCCCATGGCAGTTCAGTATCCAAATGGGTTACATTGTAATAGGAACAGGGACTGCCTCTGACAAGAACTGATTGGCCTGCTCTTTAATTACCTCCCCCTGAGGGGGAAGCAGCATTACCAGGCCACAGAAGAAGCCACTCCTGATGAGACCTAATTGACTAGGATCAGAAGGAAGGAAAAGAAGACCTCCCTTATCAGTGGATTTGGGGAGGGGCATACATGCAGAGGGTGGAGGAAGGGAGGAATTGGGATGGGACAAGGTTGGGAACCACAGAGGGGATACAAAGTGAATAAAGTGTAATTAATAAAGAATAAAAAATAATTCACTCATGTGACAGCATCATAATGTATTCAGAAATAAAATTCTGGTTCTATTATATATGTGTATATATATATATATATATATATATATATTATGGTGAATAATAGTATGCATATGGTAAGAACAGAAAAATACTGGTATTCAGTGAATGAAGATGTGGAATAGAGGTGAGAGGAAGTGTTAACCAAAGCCAGGATATACAAAAGGCTAATGAAATCTCACTAGTTAATAAATTAATTTGTACATTTTTAGTAGTGTGAGTCTTCTTATAAGAGACACTGAACACTATCATTTTCTCAAAATACTATATTACCAAACAACAAGAATTAAAAGAGAACAGGGACTGTCTCTGACATGAACTCAGTGGCTAGCTCTTTGACCTCACCAGCCCCTATGGGAGGATCAGTCTAGCTAGGCCACAGAGGAAGACATTGCAGCCAGTCCTGGTGAAACCTGATAAGCTAGGTAAAGATAGAACGGGAGGAGGACCTCCCCTACCAGTGTACTTAGAGAGGAGCAGGGAGGAGATGTCAAGGGAGGGTGGGATTGGATGGGAATTAGGGAGGGGGCTACCGGTGGGATATAAAGTAAATAAACTGTAATTAATATAAAAAATAAAATTGTAATAAAAAAGAATTAAAATAAAATTTACAGTACAGCAAATTATTCAAAATAATTGTCAATAAATTGTTTTCAGCAAGAGAAAAGAGTTATTGTCATGGCTGTTTCTGTATTCTGTGACTGGACTGTGAATATTACACTTCTATTTCATTAGTTATGAACTTGATGCTCTTCATAGGTTTGTGTTAATCTAGTAGCGATTATAGTTTCAGTATGAGTCTATTCTGGGGTTGTGCATAGAAAATGTAGTCCTAAGCTACTGACCCTGCCCTGGGAAATATTAGAAAGTGTGATAGAGCTGGAAAAAAAATTGTCACTATTCTCATGAGGCAGACTCTTTCTTCCTGGGCCCTTTATTTTTCCCCTTTCTATGATTGTGTAGAGTGAGATAGAGTCACCACTATTCCACATACTCCCAACTTCACTGATTTCTAGCTAAATGTGTAAGAGAAAGCTAGATAGCCTGGGACAGTGAGACAGCTCATCATAACAAGCCAAAACCTAAGACATTTCTTCTGAAAAGAAGAATTCAAGATCCCAGAAGTTTTTTATTTCTGTGTACCACAAAACATACCAATCTTGTAGACTCAAGCATTTATTTACTGGGCCAGAAAACAAGACAGTTTCTGTAAGATAATTTCTGAAAATCCCTCTTTGATAGCTATTCTTAGACTTTAACTTGACTATATCTGGAATTAAAATCTAAGAGGCTGGATACACCTGTGAGTTTTTCTTTTTTCTTTATCATATTATTTTTTAATTTTAATTTTTATTAATGACACTTTATTCACTTTGTATCCCCCATAAACCCCTCCCTCCTCCCCTCCCGATCTCACCCTCCCATCCCCTTCTTCACGTATGGCCCTCTCCAAGTCCACTGATAGGGGAGGTCCTCCTCTCCTTCCTTCTGATCTTAGTATATCAGATCTCATCAGGAGTGGCTGCATTGTCATCTTCTGTGGCCTGGTTAGGTTACTCCCCACTCAGCGGGAGGGTGATCAAAGAGCAGGCCAATCAGATTATGTGAGAGGCAGTCCCTCTTCCCATTACTATGTATCCCACTTGTACACTGAACTGCCATGGGTTACATCTGTGCAGGGGTTCTAGGGGTACTCCATGCATGGTACTTGGCTGGAGTATGAGTCTCTGGGAAGACCCTGTGTTCAAATTTCTGGTTCCGTTGCTCTCCTTGTGGAGCTCCTGTCCACTCCAGATCCTACTATTTCCCACTTCTTACATAAGATGCCATGCACATTGCCCAACAGTTGGCCATAACTCTCGGCATCTGCATTGATAGTCTGCAGGGCAGAGCCTTTCAGAGGCCCTCCATGCTGGGTTTCTAGCTTGTTTCCTGTTTTCTTCTTCTTCTGATGTCCTTCCTCTTTGCCTTTCAGGATGGGATTGTGCATTTTAGTCAGGGTCCTCTCTCTTGATTAGTATCTTTAGATGTACAGATTTTAATAGGTTTATCCTATATTACATGTTTATATGAGTGAACATACACCGTGTGTTTCTTTTTGCTTCTGGGACAGCTCACTCAAACTGATGCTTTCCAGGCCCCAACATTTACCTGCAAATTTCATGATTTCCTTATTTTTCATTGCAGATTAATATTCCACTGTGTAGATGTACCACAATTTCTGCATCCATTCTTCAGTTGAGGGGCATCTGGGCTGTTTCCAGCTTCTGGCTATTACAAATAAGGCTGCTACAAACATGGTTGAGCAAATGTCCTTATTGTGAACTTGAGCTTCTTTTGGACATATGCCTAGGAGTGGTATGGCTGGATCTTGAGGAAGCACTATTCCTAATTGTCAAAGAAAGTGCCAGATTGACTTCCAGAGTGGTTGTACAAGTTTACATTCCCACCATCAGTAGAGGAGGGTTCCCCTTTCTCCACAGCCTCTCCAGCATGTGTTATCACTTAAGTTTTTCATCTTGGTCATTCTGATGGGTGTAAGGTGAAATCTCAGGGTTGTTTTGATTTGCATTTCCCTGATGGCTAATGATGTTGAGCACTTCTTTAAGTGTTTCTCTGCCATTCTATATTCCTCTACAGAAAATTTTCTGTTTAGCTCTGTTCCCCCCTACAGAAAAGAATTTGCTTTTTTCTAATTCTCGGTGGCATGTTCATCCCACCCCAGCAGTATAAATTAATTCTTTGGGATTCTAATGTATACTGAAGACAAGAGAAGCCATTTAACCTCATGGATAAAATAACAAGTGGATTCTTGGACTTTGCATCTAGAGTTAGCCATTGTTGAAATAGTCTGACTGCAATCTGAATAAATCATATATATATGATATATGATAGATTAAAATAGATAGATAATAGATATATAAATAGATGACTGATAAATAGATTCATTCTATAATAAACCTGTGGATTATGAGTATCTGTATCTTTGCTGAATTTCAGTGATCTAACACTGAATTTCAGTGTATTTAACACTAATTTCAGTGTATTTAACACTGATGTTAATATGAAACAGATGCCGTACTTCAGGACAAAAGGTTTTTCTTTATATTTATTGAATATATGAAAATTTACTGTTGATGTAAAGTATGCCTTAATCTTCAGGATAGGAAATGTCAGAAAGCCATTTAGGTTGACAAATCCCAAAACATTCACTTTGATTAGACACCTAACTTGCCATGTTTCCAATGAGAAATTAACAATGATTTCTTTTTTCACTGATATTTGACAATATATTAGCACTGTATTCCACAACACATTCTTTTTAAGATAAAAAAAAAAAGTCAAACCAATGGAAAGTATACAAGAATTTCATTCTAGAATTTCATTCTAGATATATTTAATTAATAGTTGCAGTTCATCCTTTTAACAGCATCAGAAATCTGCACTTAAAACGTGAAGAGAGGCATTACAGTTCAGCGTGAACATGCACTACTATATGACATGGTCATGATCACATGACGCCTCATTGAAC